>NW_006263587.1:286334-289798 GCF_000469605.1 Apis dorsata
CACCTACGTATCTACGCGATCGTTTCTGCTTTCTTCGCTCGAGACGAGGAAAAGGAATATAACAATCTCTCTTATACACAGGTTGATAAAACGTTTCGAAATAAATTCGACGTCGAGGAAGAGAGAGAGAGAGAGGGTATCGCGTTGGCCGGCAACCAGTTTATCGAACGAAGCATGGGAAAAAGAGGAGACGGTGTTGCAGCGATGCGTGCGCTTATGGAATTGCGTGCTAGTATATCTCGTTCTCTCTCTCTCTCTTCGTTCGCAAGTTGGCCCGTCCCATAAAATTGTCGCGGCGAGATATTATATACAGATTCGATTTTTAGATGGAAATTTCGAATTTGTTGGAAAATTTAGTAGGAAGGATATGAAAAAAGGAAAGCTACCCCGTCGTCTGAGCGATAATTGAACGAGGGTATTTGAGGCAGGGCTCCGTGACGCGATACGATTTGATAAGTTGTGTCAACTGCTCGTTAGTTAATTGTCGGTACGGGCGACACTCTCTCGTGTCCGCGAGATCCACTCCCGGCCCCGGCGTGTAACACGATTCGTGGCTACATGGTACGCAGCCGCCACCCCGGCTAAACTTTGCCACCCTTTTCGGATCCCCGCCGATGTACCAGTCGCTGTCCAATGAATGCCCTTCATTTCCATACTTCGGACGGTCAGCGAGACCGGCTAATCAGATTATTTAACCCGCGCTCGCCCCGCTTGTACTCTCTCTCTCTCTCTCTCTCTCTCCCTTTCCACGCGTGATTTTCACTTTTCGAACAAAACGTGTCTTTCTTTTCCTTGGATCGGGAAAAAGATTCGGATGAACGATTTCATTAAAACTAGTTTATAAATAAAATTAATCGTCTATCTAATATTTATTCGTAGGTATTATAGTATAGCGCGATTCGAAAAATTTTTCTTGACCACCGGTATATCGAAGCGTGAAACGAGCAAACGTTTTATCGCTTCGTTTTCTTTTTTCGCGTTTCATTAAGCGTTTCATTAAGGATTCCGAATGCGGTCGCTCGAATGAGGATACGTGACAAGTGTAGATCCAGCCTTGATTACGCGCATTTGGAAGACGGAATGGTTCTTTCCACACCGCTGAAAAAGGTTCTTTCTCCCGATCTGGAAGAAAGAACGGCTCGTGTATACGTCGCATGGTAATCCCGTACCAGGGCAAAAGATCCAACGTCCTGTCCCGGCCAATCTCGTCCAGGAATTAGCGCCGAGATTAGCATACGCCGAGTCTCGCAACGCGGCAAAAACCCACTGCCTCCCTTCTCCCCACCTTTCCCCCCGCCCCCCTCCCCTATGTGCCGCGAGTTTTACTTCGATTCTCGGTTTCTCAGAGGGGAGAGAGAGACGGACGAAACTGCTCTACGAAGTTACTCGCTTTTTTTGCTCTTTTTTTCCCGTTAATAATTCCGATGTCCGAATATATATATATATATAGTATTACAAGGATCTACCTGCGAATATTATTATTCTCTTCGTTTCGCATCGAATATATATATATATATATATATATATATATACGTGTCTCGTACACATAGAATTATTATTTTAACCGCGTGAGAAGATAAAATTTTTATGCATACGATGGAATTCGTCGTGGATTGTAAACGCGTGATACTCGAATCAATCAATCCATCAGGACCATCTATCCCTTCTTCTTTTCGACCAGTGAGCAATACGTTCTCGAGAAGGAATCGTAGGTGATTCGGAAGCTTTATCTTAGATTGTCGGCAAAAGTGGAAAGGGGGGACGCATCCGTTTCGGGAGGGGAAGGTTGAAGGATGAACGAGGAGAAGAAGAATCTTGAGAGGGAGAGAGAGAGGGGGGAGAGGGAGAGGGAGGGAGATGGTAGTGGTGTCGTGTCAGCATGGGGTTATAACGTAATTGTATTAGTCGGGTAGGGGTTGCACGGAGAGCAAAAGGGGTCCTGCCGTAAAATTAATGCCTTTGGCTTATCAGTGGCCTGACACTTCACCGCCGAAAGTCTCGCGTTCCAAGCATTGGCGCGGAACCCTCTGCTCACTCGACCAAATAGTTACCGCGCGTCCAACCGCCTCTTCCCGCTATTTCTTCGGCGCGCTTGTATCCTATCGATTCTCGTATTCATGCGCTCCTTCTCGTCAAAATTCTCGCCAATTAATCCCGTCGACTAACGATTTTCTTCTTCGCACAAAATCAAGTTTCCTTCTTAAAATTTGATTTTTCCAGTTAAATCCAATTTATATTGTTGAATATCTATCATGCAATGGTGATTATCGATTGCAATGCAGAATTCTTGTTCTTTCTTGTTAAAATTCCTATCAATTATCCGCGGACGAACGATTTGGTTTTCTTCGTTAAATTATATTGTTGAATATCTATTATGCAATGATTATTGATCACAAACTAGAATTCTTGTTCTTTCTTAAAATGATGATTATTGATTACAAATAACTAGAATTCTTGTTCTTTCTTGTTAAAATTCTTATTAATTATCCATGGACAAGTGATTTCTTCTTCGTATAAATTTGTAACGTTGGTTATTGATTCTCGTTCCTTCTTAAAATTCTTATTAATTATTCCTGGACGAACGATTTTCTTCTTCGTAAAATTTAACTTATATTATTGAATATCTATTATGCAATGGTGACTATCGATTTTTAATGTAACTAGAATTCTTTTTGTTGAAATTAAAAATTTAAAAATTTAAAAATTAAAATTAAAAATTAATTCTTATTATTTGGTCAAACGATTTTCTTCTTCGTTAAATTCAGCTCGTATCGTTGTATACCGATTCCATTCCACAAATTAAATCAATTATAATTATTTCATTAAAATTTTCGTTCCTTCTTGTTAAAATCCTTATCAATGATCCATGGATAAATGATTTGCTTCTTCGCATAAATTTATAACATTGGATATCGATTCCATTCTCTTTCCTTCTTAAAATTCTTATCAATTATCCATCGACAAACGATTTTCTTCTTCGTACAACGTTAAATCCAATTATTTCGTCGCATATCGATTCCATGCACAAACTAAATCGATTACAATTAGAATTCTCGTCCCCTTCTCGTTAAAATCCTTATCAACTATCCATGGACAAACTATACGATTCCTATAGCGTAATTTCAAAATATCGTTAAGATCTCGATAACAGAGTACAAAATAGTTAATAAATACCCTATCTTACTCGTCACATTTTTACACATAGCAATACAATAACCTCTAACACGAATTACACGTGATTTTAATCTCGATTTCTCAGCTTCTCGCTGCCAAACCCATTTCCAAATTCCCGTATTCTCGTTCTTTCTTAAAATCCTTATCGATCCTTATCGATAAGGACAAACGATTTTCAACGAAGAGGAAGATCGTTTCCAAGTTTGAACAAACGAGTGATTAAAAAATTCGAGAAAGTAAAGCGACGCGAGCTGGCCGCGAACACCGCGACGCCCTTCCCCCCCCCCCCC
>NW_006263587.1:290251-291317 GCF_000469605.1 Apis dorsata
GATGTAAATCGGATTAATTAAAGTCCGGGCACACCGGTGAACGAAGAAGAAGAAGAAGAAGAAGAAGAAGAAGAAGAAGAAGAAGAAAAAGGTATCGAGTCGAGCGAAGGACCGAGCGAAGAAAAGGAACCAAAAAATTCTACAGAATCGTTTCCCTTCGATCGACTCCCCCCTCCTTATTTTTTTCTAAATCTCCTTTTAAGCGAATTTTTAATTTCTCTCAATTTCCCTGTTTTCTTTGTAGATTCGTATATTCTTTTTTCTCTTTGTTTTAAGAATTGCCTTCGATCGACCTCCTCTTTATTTTTCTTTAAACCTCCTCCTTCTCTTAAACGAATTTTTAATTTCTCTCAATTTCCCTGTTTTCTTTGTAGATTTATATATTCCTTTCTTTCTTTGTTTTAAGAATTGCCTTCAATAGACTCCTCCCTCCTTATTTTTCTCTAAATCTCCTCCTCCTCTTAAACGAATTTTTAATTTCTCTCAATTTCCCTGTTTTCTTTGTAGATTCGTATATTCTTTTTTCTCTTTGTTTTAAGAATTGCTTTTGATAGACTCCTCCCTTCCTTATTTTTCTCTAAAACAACTCCTCCTCCTCCTAAACGAATTTTTTCTCTTAATTCCTTCTCTCAATTTTCCTGGTCTCTGTTTTAAGAATTGCCTTCGATTGACTCCCTCCTTATTTTTCTCTAAAACAACTCCTTTTCCTAAATGAATTTTTAATTTCTCTCAATTCCCTTCTTTCAATTTCTTTGTTTTCTTTGTTTTCTTTGTTTTAAAAATTGCCTTCGATCGACTCCCCCTCGACTCCCCTTATTTTTCTCTAAATTTCCTCCTCCTTCTAAACGAATTCTTAATTTCTCTCAATTTTCCTGTTTTCTTTGTATATTCGTATATTCTTTTTCCTCTTTGTTTTAAGAATTGCCTTCGATTGATCCCCTTCTTATTTTTCTCTAAACCTTCTCCTTCTCCTAAACGAATTTTTAATTTCTCTCAATTTCTATTCTTTTTGTATATTCGTATATGTTTTCGTATTTCGTATATATTCGTATATATATATATATAT
>NW_006263587.1:291523-293176 GCF_000469605.1 Apis dorsata
TAGTTAGATTAGTTATGTTTAGTTAGATTAAAAAACTTTCCTTTCAATCGTAGTTTTTCCTCTTATTTACGAATAATTCGTCTCGTTTCCGTTTCTCCTTTCTTCTAATTTTCCCCTCTCCATGTATTCTTCAAAGTATTCCTTTTCTCTCTTCGTTTTATATAATTGTTTTAAAATCAGATTAGGTTAGGTTTTCAAAGTTTTTCATCCTGGAAAACTATTATTTTACGAATAATTCGTCTCATCTTCGTTTCTTCTTCCTCTTTCCTTATTCCATATTCCTTTCTCTCTTCGTTTTAAGAATTAAGTTAGCTTAGATTACAGAAGAAGATCTTCCTCCGTTTCTTCTTCCTCTCTAAACCTCCTCCTTCTCCTCCCTCGTTTACGAATAATTCGTCTTCATCTTTGTTGTTATACTTCTTCTCTCAATCTCCCTATTTTCTTTGTATATTCCTATATTCCTCTTTTTTTTCGTTTTAAGAATTAGGTTAGGTTAGATTATAAAAGATCTTTCTTTCCTCTTTCAATCGCAGTTTTTCCTTTTATTTACCTATAATTCTCAGTTTCTTTTTCCTGTCTCTTTATTTTCAGAATTCCTTTTAATCGACTCCCCCCTCCTCTTCCTAATCGAATCTTCTTCGATTACGAATAATTCGTCTCATCTTTGTTGTTATACTTCTTCTCACAATCTTCTATTTTCTTTGTATATTCCTATATTCCTTTCTTTCTTTGTTTTAAGAATTAGATTAAATTATAGAAGAAGATTTTCTATCTCAATCGCAGTTTTTCCTCTTATTTACCAAAAATTCTCCGTTTCTTCTTCCTCTTTCTTTATTTTCAAAATTCCCTTCGATCTCCCTTCCTTATTTTCCTCCAAACGTCCTCCTCCTAAACGAATCCTCCTCCCTCGATTACGAATAATTCGCTCGGAATCGGAATAATGCGCGTCGACCGTGACGAACCTCGTTTGTAAATCCGATATCTTCGAATCTCACAGAGAGAAAGAGAGAGAAAAGCTCGACGTATGCGTGTATCGAAGCGTGAAAAAGAAAAAGAAGAAGAAGGGGGGAAAAAAAAAGGAAGGAAAAATTGGATCGGTCACGGACACGTGGTGGCGTAGCGCGAGATTTCGAAACGAAAAACGACCCCCCTCCTGCCCCCTCCCTCCCTCTCTCCATCTCCTTTTTATCGCTCCCTCTCCTTCCACGATCATCCTCCTTCCCGACACCCCCTTAGACGGCGGTTAGGGGATGCTGACTCATACAGGCCGCATAGCGGATACATGGCGTGTCACCCCGAATATTATTCGACCGCCTGACAGCGCAATCTGTGAATGCGCGATATTGTCTGGTGGTGGAGGAGGCCGCCGTGCTCGGCCACGTTCCGACCGTTACGGCATGTGGGACTAGGAATGTGCACGCGTGCACCAATCTCCCTCTCCCTCTCTCTCTCTCTCTCTCTCTCTCTCTCAAAAATTGAATGTCCAAAAAAACGAAAAATTAATTAAAAAGATTGGATATCCAAAGGAAAAAAGAAAAATTAAAAAGAGAAGAGGGGGGCGAGAGAAATTAATATCGTTGCATCTCTCTCTCTCTCTCTCTCTCTCTCTCTCAAAAATTGAATGTCCAAGAAAACGAAAAATTAATTAAAAAG
>NW_006263587.1:294581-294965 GCF_000469605.1 Apis dorsata
GCGATATTCTCTCTCTCTCTCTCTCTCTCTCTCTATCTATCTATCTATCTATCTATCTATCTCTCTCTCTCTCCTCTATCTATCTATCTATTTATCTATCTATCTATATATCGATCTCCCTCTGTCTCGTTTCATTCCATAGAAGAAAGTTCGACGAGAGAAGAAGAAAAAGAAAAAGGAGGAGGAGGAGGAGGACTTCGGTCGAACGAATTCTCGAGCGCGTGCAAATTGGCACGCGCGCAACAAATTCGGCGGACGCGGCGCGAGTTTCGTTCTTAATTTAGAGGCGGTTAGGGGCTCGGAATCGACCCCCGGGAATCTGTGGAAAAAACGAGCGAATGTCTTCTTCTTCTTCTTCTTCTTCTTCTTCTTCTTCTTCTTCTT
>NW_006263587.1:294994-295230 GCF_000469605.1 Apis dorsata
CTCGTGGCGCCTCTTCGTTCTATTCCACGTCTCGGAGGGGGAGAGGAGGAAGGAAGGGGAGGGGGAGGGGGATAAAAGAGGAGCGGTTTTTTCGGATTCCGAGGCGGAAAGGATGGTTGTTCGTTATAGCCCTTGACGGGGATCCCCCTGTGTTAATAGCTCCGCGAGATAGGATCCGCGGGGATAAGATAAGGGAGGGGGAGAGGAGCGTCGAACGGAGGGGGGCACGAGACAGG
>NW_006263587.1:295513-301196 GCF_000469605.1 Apis dorsata
CGCCGAAATAAAATTTCTCCTTCTCTTTTTTTTTCTTTTCTTTCTCTTTCTTTTCTTTCTCTTTCTTTTCTTTTCTTTCTCTTTCTTCTCTTTTCTTTCTCTTTTTCTTTAAAGTCGCGAGCACGTATGCAAAAGTTTTTCCAATCTCGATTGTCGATCTCCTCGTTCGATGTGTTCTTTTTCTCTTTTCGTTTCAAGAAGAAGGTTAGGTTAGGTTATTAGAATTTTTCGGGATGGAAAAGTGTTATTTTTACGAATTACTCTCTCCTCGTTCGATGGATTTCTTTCTCTTCTTGTTTTAAGAATTAGGTTAGGTTAGGTTAGGTTATAGGAAAAGATCTTCTTTTTGTCGTTTCAATCACAGTTTTTCTTCTTATTTATCAATATATTTATTAATAATTTGTTTTCGTTTCTTCTTTTTTCTATTTTTCTTTCTCCATATTCCATGTATTTTTCTTTTTGTTTTTTTGTTTTGAGAATTAGGTTAGGTTAGATTATTAGAGTTTTCTATAGAGTTTTCCTGGAAAACTATTATTTTATGAATAATTCGTTCATTTCTTCTTCTCCTCTCTTCTCGTTCGATGGATTTCTTTGTTTTTTTGTTTGTCAAGAATCAAGTTAGGTTAGGTTAGGTTAGATTATAGGAGAGGATCTTTCTTTTCCCGTTTCAATCAGCAGTTTTTCCTCTTACTTACGAATAATCTGTCTCGTTTCCGTTTTTTCTTCTCTCCTTGTTCGATATATTCCTTTTTCTCTTTGTTTTAAGAATCAGGTTAGGTTGGATTAGATAGATTTTCGTGTTCTGATGTATTCCTTTCTCTTTTTATTTCAAGAATTAGGTTAGGTTAGATTAGATTATAGGAGATCTTCCTTTTTCTATTTCAATCGTAGTTTTTCTTCTTATTTATTAATAATTCGTCTCTCCTTTCTTTTATTTTTCTCTCTCTCTCTCTCTGTGTTCGAAGTATTTCTTTTTGTTTTAAGAATCAGCTATGTTATTAGAGTTTTCCATCCTGGAAAACTATTATTTTACAAATAATTCGTCTCATCTTCGTTTCTTCTTTTCCTCTTCTCGTTCGATGGATTTCTTTCTCTTTTTGTTTCAAGAATTAGTTAGGTTAGGTTAGGTTAGATTAGATTATAGGAGAGGATCTTCATTTTTCCATTTCAATCGTAGTTTTTCCTCTTACTTATCAATAATTCTCCTTTCTTTTTATTCTATATATTCCTTTTCTCCTTTGTTTTAAGAATTAAGTTAGGTTAGGTTAGGTTAGATTGTAGAAGAAGATCTTCCTTTCCTGTTTCAATCGTACTTTTTCCTCTTACTTACGAATAATTCTCCTCTCTCTTTGTTCTATATATTCCTTTTCTCCTTTGTTTCAAGAATTAGGTTAGGTTAGGTTAAGTTAGATAGGAGATCTTCCTTTTTCCATTTCAATCGTAGTTTTTCTTCTTTATTTATTAATAATTCGTCTCATTTCCGTTTCTTCTTTCTTCTATTTTCCTCTCTTCGTCTTCGAAGTATTCCTTTTCTTTCTTTGTTTCAACAATTAAGTTAGGTTAGGTTATTAGAGTTTTCCATTTTTTCTTCTCTTCTTGTTCGATATATTCCTTTTTCTCTTTTTAAGAATCAGGTTAGGTTAAATTACAGGAGAAGATCTTGCTCTCTCCGTGTTCGATGTATTCTCTCTTTGTTTCAAGAATTAGGTTAGGTTAGATTATTAAAGTTTTCTATCTTGAAGAACTTGAAGCAATTTTTCGTCTCATTTCTTCTTCTTCGATATACTCCTTTCTCTCTTTGTTTCAAGAATTAGGTTAAGTTAGATTAGATAGGAGAAGATCTCCATGTTATATTCCTTTCTCTCTTTGTTTCAGGAATCAAGTTAGATTAATTTATCAGAGTCTTCCATCCTGGAAAACTATCATTTTACAAATAATTAAATAACTCCTTCTCTCACTCTCCCTATTTTCTTTATATATCCCTTTCTCTCTTTGTTCCAATAATCACGTTAGATTAGATTACAGAACAAGATCTTCCTTCCCCGTTTCCTCTCTCCAAATCCCAATAATACATCTCCCTTTCCCTTTCTTCTCAATACTCTCAATAATCAAACCTAGCCCACTTCACCAAATCACAAAGAAAGAATATTTACCATTAACCTTTTCCACTACTTTTATCTCCTCTTCCTCTCCCCCCATTTTCAAAAAACAACATTTCCTCGCCTCCCAAGAAAAAGAAAATTCCAAGTCCACGAGCCACAAGTGTCGAAGATTACCACGAATATCGAGAGCCGCCTTTTTTTCATCCCCCTAGATAAAGAGGCGGCGGAGGATGGCCGCTTTGTTCGGCGGTGGACGTCGGCGGCCGATATCCCGGTCGGGCGAGTTTTGGGGCCGCGGCGGCGGAAATACGGGCGGAACAGGCCGGGCGGCGTGGAGCGCGGTTAATCCCGCGGCGGACGGGGTTAAGCGCGAGGAGCCGCGGCGGACGCGGGGGGGCGAGGAGGGGGGGGGCGCGAGAAGAAGCGCGAGGGGCACGGGCGAGCCGCGAGGGGTTCGCCCGTTTCGCCCGCGGACGTCGATAAGCGCGGGCCGCCTTGTCCGAGGCGAGGGGGCGGCCACGTGTCCACCCTCGCCACCCCGAAACGACGCCTTGTCCCGGCCCGACGCCTCGTTTATATTAAACTGCGCGGTTAATGCCGCGGCGGACGGGGTTAAGCGCGAGGAGCCGCGGCGGACGCGGGGGGGCGAGGAGGGGGGGGGCGCGAGAAGAAGCGCGAGGGGCACGGACGAGCCGCGAGGGGTTCGCCCGTTTCGGCCGAGGACGTCGATAAGCGCGGGTCGCATTGTCCGAGGCGAGGGGGCGGTCACGTGGCCACCCTCGCCATCCCGAAACGACGCCTTGTCCCGGCCCGACGCCTCGTTTATATTAAACTGCGAGGTTAATGCCGCGGCTTACTTAAATACCAGGGCCAACCCTTTGCCCTGCGATACGCCGATAAGGGTTGCAACAAGACCGGCCCGCAAAACTTCCTTCCTTCCCTCCTTTCCTCCCCTCTTTCCCCGTTTTCGTAGTTTTTCCACTTACTTGTACGGATAATGTTCCTCCTAATGCGAAGGTATTTTGTTTATCCCTTAATTTTCTTTGTTCCCTTTAATATATTCCTTTTTCTCCTTTTCAGTTTTGAGGTTAGGTTAGGTTAGGTTAGGTTATCCTTGTTCTTCCACAATGATATTCCTCCTCTGTTTTTCTTATTTTCTTTGTTTTAGATTTAAGGTTAGGTTAGGTTAGATTATTAGAGTTTTATTCCTGTTCTTCCACAAATGATATTCCTCCTCTCCTCTATTTTCTTTGTTTTAAGAATTATTCTCTTTGTTTTAAGAATTAGGTTAGGTTAGATTAGGTCAAGTTTAATTATTAGAGTCTCATCTCTGTTCTTCCACAATGATATTCTTCCTCTCCTATTTTCTTTGTTCTCTGTGTTCGATATATTCCTTTTTTCCTTTGTTTTAGGAATTAGGTTAGGTTAGGTTAGGTTAAGTTAAATTATTAAAGTCTCATCTCTGTTCTTCCACAACGATATTCCTCCTCTCCTATTTTCTTTGCGTTTGATATATTCCTTTTCCTCTTTGTTTTAAGAATTAAGTTAGGTTAGGCTGGGTTAGGTTGTAGGAGAAGATTTTCCTTTCTCGTTTTCATCGTAGTTTTTCCTCTTACTTGTACGAATAATGTTCCTTCTAATGCGAAGATATTTTGTTTATCCCTTAATTTTCTTTGTTCCCTTTAATATATTCCTTTTTTCCTTTTCAGTTTTGAGGTTAGGTTAGGTTAGGTTAGGTTAGGTTAGATTATTAGAGTCTCATCTCTGTTCTTCCACAACGATATTCCTCCTATTTTCCTTATTCTCTTTGTTTTATGAATTAGGTTAGGTTAGGTTAGGTTAGATTATTAGAATTTCATCTCTGTTCTTCCCCAACGATATTTCTCCTCTCTTATTTTCTTTGTTCTCTTTGCGTTCGATATATTTCTTTTCCTCTTTGTTTTAAGAATTAGGTTAGGTTAGGTTAGGTTAAATTATAGAAGATCTTTCTTTCTCGTTTCTATCGCAATTTTTTCTCTTACTTATAATATTTGTGCAAAGATATTTGTATCCTCTCTCAATTTTTCTTCTTCTCTTTGCAATATTCTTTTTTCTCTTTTCAGTGTTGAGGTTAGGTTAGGTTAGGTTAAATTAGATTATTAGAGTCTCATCTCTGTTCTTTCACAATGATACTTGTCCTCTTTTATTTTCTTTATTCTCTTTTTTTTAAGAATTTGGTTAGATTAGGTTAGGTTAGGTTAGATTAGATTACTAGAGTCTCATTTTTGTTCTTCCACAACTAATTCTCTCCTATTTTCTTTCTTCTTTTTGCGTTCGATATATTCCTTTTGTTTTAAGAATTAAGTTAGGTTAGGTTAGGTTAGGTTATAAGAGAAGATCTTCCTTTCTCGTTTTCATCGTAGTTTTTCCTTTTACTTATACGAATAATGTGTGTCGTACAGAGGTATTTATATCCTTTTTCAATTTTCTTTATTTGTTCTCTTTGAGTTTCATATATTCCTTTTTCTCTTTTCAATTTTAAAGTTAGGTTAGGCTAGATTAGATTAATTCTCTTTGCGTTTATTATATTTATTTTTCCCTTTTCTCTTTTGAAATTAGGTTAGGTTAGATTATTAGAGTCTCATCTCTGTTCTTTCACAAAGATATTCCTTCTCTCCCATTTTCCTTATTCTCTCTATATTCTTTTTATATTCTTTTTCCTCTTTGTTTTAAGAATTAGGTTAGATTATCAGTCTCATCTCTGTTCCTTCGTTCTCTTCTCTTTACGTTCCTTTCGTTTCAAGTATTAGGAATAGAAGATACGAATTATCGAATCGAAAGTGGGATAAATCCCACCCCTCTTCCCCCTTGTATACCTTAAATACGATTTCCAGAAATACCGATTCCCCTAGAACAAGCCCTAAGAAACAAAGGTGGGGAAAAAAACGCGTAAAAAGAAGGGGAGGAAGAGAAAGAGAGAGAAAGAAAAAAAAAACCACGTGGTACACGATTCACGGTGGTGGAAGAAAACGAGATTCGAAAGAGAGGCAAGGTCCCGCGAGCGAGATCCGGTTTCGATGAACGGCGAGCGGAACGCCAGAGAGGGGCAGATAATAAAAGGAAAATGGGTAGGTAACGCTGAAAGTCAAGGGTTGGGGGGAAGGGACGCGACCCCGACTCGGCTCAACACCGGCCAACAATGCGCCCGATAGAGAAGCGGCGGCCGCGAGCCGTGGCGCACTCGTGGTCCCGGTTACGCAGATAACGCGCCCTCCGTCGTCCCCCCTCCCCCTCCCCTCGTCCCTTCCTTTTCCCTCCCCTCGTCTTTTCACACGTTCACATCGGCATTAATTCCAATTTTTCGCCCCCCCTCCCCCCTCCCTGATGAACTCTCTCATAAACTCGTCCATTAGACGATCCTTGATCATAACTTTCTCCTTATTTCTCGTTATTTCCAAACAATTTTTCGACACACGATCGATTTTCGTGGGAACCGATCGCACTGGATCGAAGATTATTTCGAGCTATGCATTGATATGAGGAAGGAGAGAGAGAGAGAGAGAGAGAGAGAGAGAGAGAGAGAGAGAGAGAGAGAGAGAGAG
>NW_006263587.1:301629-302367 GCF_000469605.1 Apis dorsata
CAGAGATAATGCAATAATAATAATAATAATAATAATAATAATTACTGCATTCACTGTTGGAACAATAACAATAATAGCGGAAGAGTAGCTAATAACTTGAATATATTCAAAATCGTAGAAATTATTTGTATTACTCGTGTACGGTTCTTTATCTTATATATATATATATATACGTTAGAATTTTCTGTCTGATCTACACTGAGATTTAGAACGTAGTATTAGTATTGATATACGTGATCGAATTATATCGATCGTTCGATTAATTAAACAGTAAGAGAAATTTTTTCTATGATTGAAAAAATGGAGCGTCGTGTTCTCCTCTATCTCCGTTCCATCGATATCCTCGAATCGCGGAAGCGACCTATCCAACGGTTCTGTCCTCCTCTAGATAGACGCTGATTAGACCTGTATAGTCGTATTCCCCTCTTTCTCTTTCTCTCTCTCTCTCTGTCTGTCTTTCTCTTTCTCCCTATTCGAGCGCGTCGATAAATTATCCGAGGTTAACAGGTGAGCGCGAACGACAGACGGCGTTAATAACGACACCGATAAACGCGTCAATAATACGCGGGCAGGCAACGTATTAAACGATCGCCAACTCTCCTCGAACGCGACACGCGACGCGTCCGACGGAGGAGAATATCTCCCTTTTGGATTTGGGTTAACCTCCCCCTCCTCCCCCCTCCACCTCCTCTGCGCTCTTCTTCGGCCTACCTACATTCCTACCTTAACGCCACACGC
>NW_006263587.1:302461-304389 GCF_000469605.1 Apis dorsata
GTCGTCTCGATTTTACGTTTTTCCAGCCTCCAATGATCGATCGAGGAATTAGGCCCGTTGACTACTCGAAATCCGGTTACCGATAGAGCAGTAGCATAGAAGAACTCGGCGCATGTCGGGTTACGTCGAGCCACGATTACTTCTCAATACTTTCTCCTCGCCGCGCCGTGTCCCCGTTTCGCGATGCTCTTTAGAGGCTACTCCTGTGCTCGCTACTACTGCTCTACGCGAAATTTCTCGACGACGAGATCGAGATGGACTTTTTTTTCCCCTTTACATCGACTTCTTGCTGGATACATTTTACGTTCGAGTAATTGGAAATCCAGAGAAGAGTGTACTATATATATATATATATATATAGAGAGAGAGAGAGAGAGAGAGAATATTTAAATCTATTGCAAATTTAAAAACTACGATATCCATTAGACGGATGGAATGGATGGATGGAAAAGCTGAATGCGTCGCTTTCCACGTGGATTTCTCTGCGTGGTTGAGTTGAGAAGGGAAGAGAGTTATATACGCATGGTCAATTACTTGGTTAATAGGGAGCAAGGTAGTCGTCGGCGAAAAGCATGCGAGTAGGTTGTGCTCTCCCTCCGTCGAGGCAAAGGGAATTGCATCGCATGCCGCATAATCGTGGGAGTGTTTCCCATTGAGGTACACGTATATATATATATATAACTCACCGTCGTAATGCCTTGCCGCATAAATACATCCGCGGCGTGGATTTGCAACGCTCTATGGGGTGGCCTCGAACGAGAAACAGAGGGCCTCGCGATCGTGCCGAAATATCGGACGATTCTAACGGTAATTACGATGTCGTCGCGTTATCGTTCTCGTGCTTGATCGATCGGAGAACGATGCGTCGAGGGGAAGGGGAAATCGAGAAAAACGACGAAGAAATTATTTTTTTTCCCCCGCTTTTGAGATTTAATTTCTAGATACCGGTTTTTTCGTCTTGTATCGTTTCGTATATAACGTAAGAGTAATATATATATATAGGAAAAATTAATTAAAATTATGTAACGTAAGAGTACGAGTATATAGGAAAAATCAACGTTGCATTTAGTTAATGTATAAAATAGAAAAAGAATTGAACTCTTAAGAAGCATAGTGATTCGAATGGGAGCTAATTGGACGAAATTATTTTTTTTTTCCCCCGCTTTTGGAATCGTACCGTATTTTATTATAATTTATCGTTTCGTTAAAAGAACACGAGTAAATATATATATATATATAGGAAAAATTAATGTTGCATATCGATATTTGCGATTCGAATTCATAAGTAATGCAAAATATCTTGGATGTAGCTTCGAATTTGATAAACGATAAATTGGACTTGAGAATCCTATAATAGATATTTTTAGGGGTGATCTAAACGATGACAATTCAACGAAATAACGATAGAAACGTATATTATAAGACAGCTTAAAATTAATCCATAAATACGAATGACTAGATTAAAGAATCCGGGAGCAAATTAATTTCAAAAGTTTCTCAAAATTTTTCGAATCGAAAAAGAAAAAAGTTTCTACATTTTCGACATTTCTCATTGCGCGGAATGACGCGTTAAAAGTCATTCGAAATAATTACTCAACTTCGAGTTTAATCGACAAAAAAACTTATCGATAATTCGTAACGATGCTTCTCCAATAAAATATCATCGGAACGTTTCAATTCGAATCGAAACTCGACCGATCCCCTTTCAAAATCGAAACGATCCTTTTTCCTCTTTTTTCTCCCTCTCTCTCTCTCCCGCACACGTTCGAAAATGAATTTATCCCGCCCAGTGAGACGCGTCCGAGCGTCACCGAGTATATATGCACTCGGGAGAAAGCCGAAGCGCGCTCGATCTCTAACCCGCGATGCTTGGACGCGCTTCGTGCCCCCGCGTTCTCCACCGTTTCATCCCAACAATTAGACGCGTC
>NW_006263587.1:304435-305364 GCF_000469605.1 Apis dorsata
GAAAACCGAGATGAATCTCTCTCGTCGACCGGTACACGCGATATATTCCTTTCAAATTTCTTCCTTTCCCTTCCACCTTTTTCGCGCCAAAAAGAGGTCGGGCGACCAAGAAAAGAGAGAGAGAGGAGAGGGGGAAGCTAGGATTAGCGCAAGACGAGTAAGGCCTCCCTCTCCAAGCGTAGGACGAAAACAAATTATCCCTGCGTATCTCCCCGCATCCAACCACCCCCCACCCCCCTCTTCTTCTCGATATCCACGCGATCGAGAATTCAGAGATCGGACGAGCTCCCGTTTCACGGATCCGTTCGAGGGATAACGATAAGATTCACGGAAGGAAGGGAGAGAAACGATTGGAGAGCGACAGGTGTTTCGTGAAAACGTTCGATCGGTGGGATCGGAAGGGGGAGCGATTCATTGTCTTCGATGACGATCGGCGAATCCCCTCGTGTCTCCTCGTTTGCAGAGAGGATGACAGCCCCCCTCCTCCGTCGATAACATATCTCTCTCTCTCTTTCTCTCTCTCTCCCTCGATCAGACGAAGCAACGGGAAAGCGAGGAGATTCAGAGGCGGCCTTCTCTTCCGGCGGGCCCCCTTTCTCCGTCGAACCCGCCATTTACGGAAACCTCTATCCGGACGTTTCCTCCTCCCCCATTATTCCCCCCTCCCTCCCGTCTTCACTATTATCATTACACTTGAAACTCTCCCCCCAAATGGAATAGAAAAATTTATAAATTTGGAGAAGGACGTCACTATATATTTCTGATAGAAGAAGAAAGAAAGAAAGAAAGAAAGAAGGGAAAGAAGAGAAAGGGGTCTGACCTGTGGTGAAGAGAACGATGGCCTTGAGGCAGCTGTACTCGGCGGAGTCTACGTGGAGGGCCTTCAGCTTCTCGACTTGCTCCTGAAAGATCCTGATGTGGTCCATGAA
>NW_006263587.1:305902-306289 GCF_000469605.1 Apis dorsata
GCACTCGTCCCCTTTGCACCGCTGCAACACACCAAAATTCGTTCTCTTAATTATTATTCGTTCTTTCTCTCGAGTCTTTCTCTCTCTTTTTTTTTTTTGTCTTTTTAATTATTATATCGTTTTCCATTCGAGAGATCGTGAGAATTTGGGATTCTTTCGTTTTTTTAATTATTATACCTTTTTCTCTTTTTTTTTTCGTTTTCCATTCGAGAGATCGTGGGAATTTTTTCGTTTTTTTAATTGTTATATCTTTTTCTTTTTTTTCGTTTTATATTCGAGAGATCGTGAGAATTTGGGATTTTTTTTAATTATTATATCTTTTTCTTTTTTTTTCGTTTTCTATTCGAGAAATCGTGAGAATTTGGGATTTTTTTTAATTATTATATC
>NW_006263587.1:306561-313342 GCF_000469605.1 Apis dorsata
ATGGGAATTTGGGATTTTTTCGTTTTTTTAATTATTATACCTTTTTCTCTTTTTTTTTTTCGTTTTCCATTTGAGAGATCGTGGAAATTTGGGATTCTTTCGTTTTTTTAATTATTATATCTTTTTCTTTTTTTTTCGTTTTTCATTCGAAAGATCGTGGGAATTTGGGATTTTTTTTAATTATTATATCTTTTTCTTTTTTTTTCGTTTTCCANATTTATATCTTTTTAATTATTTCTTTTCTTTTTTTAATTATTCGTTTATATCTTTCTCGAGTCTTTTTCTCTTTTTTTTCGTTTTTGTTTCGCGAGAAGAAATAGGAGAGGGGGGAGAGGGAGAGGTTGTTTCGGGCTCCCTTCGGTTGTTCTTCTTCGGGGCCAGGGCTCGACACCCCGCTGGGCAGCGCTTGAATTCCAACATCCTCTCTCTCGAGACATCGTGTATCCTTCCTCCCTCTTTATATAGAATAGCGAAATTCGGGATTCGGATTTTCTAAGTCCTTTGGATAAGTTTACTCTACTCGGGGAGGGAAAAGATCGGTATTGGATCGGAATTAGTAATGATCGTGGAATTAAAAAGGGAAAAATTGGAGAGAGATTATGGAAATGGGGATTTTGAGAGTTGAAAATGGCAAAATTTCACGTTTTTTTCTTTCTTTAGCGAAAAATCGCTATTCCAGAGATCGTAGAATTTGGATTTATTAGAGAATTACTAATTAAAAAGGGAATTAAAATGGCAAAATTTCACTTTTTCAATTTTTTTTCTTTCTTTTAATTCTACTCGAAAACAAAAAATCGCTATTCCAGAGATCGTAGAATTTGGATTTATTAGAGAATTACTAATTAAAAAGGGAATTAAAATGGCAAAATTTCACTTTTTCAATTTTTTTTCTTTCTTTTAATTCTACTCGAAAACAAAAAATCGCTATTCCAGAGATCGTAGAATTTGGATTTATTAGAGAATTACTAATTAAAAAGGGAATTAAAATGGCAAAATTTCACTTTTTCAATTTTTTTTCTTTCTTTTAATTCTACTCGAAAACAAAAAATCGCTATTCCAGAGATCGTAGAATTTGGATTTATTAGAGAATTACTAATTAAAAAGGGAATTAAAAAGAGAAAAATTGTTATTGGAGAGATATTATGGGGATTTGGGAGTTGAAAATGGCAAAATTTCACATTTGTTTCTTTCTTTCTATTCTATTCGAAGAGAAAAAATCGCTATTCGAGGGATCGTGAAAATGGGAATTTGGAATTTAAGGATAGGAAAATTTAGAAATTTACATTTCCTCCTTCGCTTCCTTTTCACATTGGAAAATTATTAATTATAATTTGAAATTAAAAGGAAAAAATCGAGAGATCGGAATTTGGATTTATTCGAAAATTAATTCGTGAAATTAAAAGGAAAAAATCGTTATTCGAAAGATGATGGAAATGAAAATTTAAGAAATTTAAGAAAATTTCACATTTCCTTTTACTTGAAGAGAAAAAATCGCTATTCGAGAGATCGTGAAATTTGGATTTATTGGAGAATTATTAATTCGTGTAATTAAAATAAAAAAAATTGTTATAAATTGTTATCAGAGATTATGAAAATGGAAATTTGGGAGTTGAAAATGGCAAAATTTCACATTTCCTTCTTCCTTTCGTTAATTCTATTCTACTCGAAGAGAAAAAATCGCTATTCGAAGGATCGTGGAAATGGAAATTTGGAATTTAAGGATAGAAAAATTTCACATTTCCTTTTACTTGAAGAGAAAGATCGTAGAATTTATTAGAATAGATTTATTGGAGAATTACTAATTCGTGAAATTAAAAGGAAAAAAATTATTATTCGAGAGATCGTGGAATTTGGAATTTATTCGAAAATTATTAATTCGTGAAATTAAAAGGAAAAATTATTATTTGAGAGATTATGGAAATGGGAATTTTGGAGTTGAAAATGGCAAAATTTCACATTTCCTTCCTTCGCTTCCTTTCGTTAATTCTATTCTATTCGAAAGCAAAAAATCGTATTCGAGATCGTGGAAATAAAAATTTAGAATTCAGATTTTTCTCCTTCGCTTTCTTCTTATATTGGAAAATTATTAATTTGAAATTAAAAGGAAAAAGTCATTATTCGAGAGATCGTGGAATTTGGATTTATTGGAGAATTACTAATTAAAAGTGAAATTAAAAGAAAAAAATCGCTATTCGAGGGATCGTGGAAATTTGGAACTCAGAATTCAAATTTCCTCTTTCACTTCCTTTTTTACATTGGAAAATTATGAATTCGTGAGATTGGGATATAAGAGCACATCACTCGAATAGAAAAAATCGCCATTCGAGAGATCGTGGAAATGGGAATTCGGGATTTGAAAATGGCAAAATTTCACATTCCCTCTTTCCTTTCGTTAATTCTATTCTATTCTATTCTATTCCATTCGAAAAAAAGCGCTATTCAAGAAATCGTGGAAATGGAAATTTGAAATTCAGATTTTCTCCTTCGTTTCCTTTTTATATTGGAAAATTACTAATTCGTGAAATTAAAAGGAAAAAATCGTTATTCGAAAGATGATGGAAATAAGAATTTGAAATTTAAAAAAATTTCACATTTCCTTCTATTCAAAGAGAAAAAAATCGCTATTCGAGAATTCGTGGAATTCATAAATTTCCTCCTTCGCTTCCTTTTTTACATTGGAAAATTACTAACTCGTGATACAATTGTCATAAAATACCGTATTGCTCGAAAGGAAAAAATCGTTATTCAAGAAATCGTGAAAATTTTGGAATTTAAAAATAGCGAAATTTATACTTCACATTTCCTCCCTTTGCTCCCTTTTCCCTTTTACAAAATTACTAACTCATATATACATATAATAGCACATTGCTCGAAGGAGAAAAAATCGTTCGAGGAAATGGGAATTCGAAATTTAAAAATAGAAAAATATACACTTTTCATCCCCTTCCATTGGCTTCCTTTCGCCAACTTCTCGTGAGACATTCATTTATATTCGTATACTTCATTTATTACTCTTACTCTTACGAACGAGGAAAAAAAATCGTGATTCGAGATGGTGAAAATTATTCGAAGTATTAAAAATGATCGGCACCGATCTCTCGACCGAACGAGGTTTCCCTTGCGATCGAGCGAGAGACTCTGTTATTTGGTTGAGTTGCCGGTGTAGGAGCGCGGGGTACCGTTACCGTGGCCGGCCCGAACACGGATACTCGTTTCGTGGCTCGTTCGAGCGGAAAATAATCCGCTCGTGGAAATTCGTAGCCGGATAATCGGACCAGAGAAACGGTTTTACTCTCGAAACGTACGTGAGGGAGGAGGAGTTTGAATTTCGCGCGTTTTCTATCCGTTGTAACGGTGAAAATAGAAAAGCGAAGAAAAAAAAAGCAGAGAGAAAGAGAGAGAAGAAAAAATTCGCATTAAGAACGGAGGAGTTTAAATTTCGCGCGTTTTCTATCCGTTGTAACGGTGAAAATAGAAAAGCGAAGAAAAGAAAAGCAGGGAGAAAGAGAAAGAAAAAAAAATTCGCATTAAGAACGGAGGAGTTTGAATTTCGCGCGTTTTCTATCCGTTGTAACGGTGAAAATAGAAAAGCGAAGAAAAAAAAAGCAGAGAGAAAGAGAGAGAAGAAAAAATTCGCATTAAGAACGGAGGAGTTTAAATTTCGCGCGTTTTCTATCCGTTGTAACGGTGAAAATAGAAAAGCGAAGGAGAGAGAAGCAGAGAGAGAGAGAGAGAGAGAAGAAAAAAGTCGCATTAAGAACGGAGGAGTTTGAATTTCGCGCGTTTCCCATCCGTTGTAACGGTGAAAATAGAAAAGCGAAGGAGAGAGAAGCAGAGAGAGAGAGAGAGAGAGAAGAAAAAAGTCGCATTAAGAACGGAGGAGTTTGAATTTCGCGCGTTTCCCATCCGTTGTAACGGTGAAAATAGAAAAGCGAAGGAGAGAGAAGCAGAGAGAGAGAGAGAGAGAGAAGAAAAAAGTCGCATTAAGAACGGAGGAGTTTGAATTTCGCGCGTTTCCCATCCGTTGTAACGGTGAAAATAGAAAAGCGAAGGAGAGAGAAGCAGAGAGAGAGAGAGAGAGAGAAGAAAAAAGTCGCATTAAGAACGGAGGAGTTTGAATTTCGCGCGTTTCCCATCCGTTGTAACGGTGAAAATAGAAAAGCGAAGGAGAGAGAAGCAGAGAGAGAGAGAGAGAGAGAAGAAAAAAGTCGCATTAAGAACGGAGGAGTTTGAATTTCGCGCGTTTCCCATCCGTTGTAACGGTGAAAATAGAAAAGCGAAGGAGAGAGAAGCAGAGAGAGAGAGAGAGAGAGAAGAAAAAAGTCGCATTAAGAACGGAGGAGTTTGAATTTCGCGCGTTTTCTATCCGTTGTAACGGTGAAAATAGAAAAGCGAAGAAAAGAAAAGTAGGAAGAAAGAGAGAGAAGAAAAAATTCGCATTAAGAACGAAGGAGTTTGAATTTCGCGCGTTTTTTATCCGTTGTAACGGTGAAAATAGAAAAACGAAGGAAGGAAAAGCAGGGAGAAAGAGAAAGAAAAAAAAATTCGCAGTAAGAACGGAGGAGGTGGAATTTCGCGCGTTTTCTATCCGTTGTAACGGCGAAAATCGAAAAGCGAAGCAAAGAAAAGAAGGAAGAAAGAGAGAGAAGCAAAAATTCGCATTAAGAGCGGAGGAGTTTGAATTTCGCGCGCTTTCTATCGGTTGGAACGGTGAAAATAGAAACGCGAAGACAAGACAAGCAGGGAGAAAGAGAAAGAAAAAAAAATTCGCAGTAAGAACGGAGGAGGTGGAATTTCGCGCGTTTTCTATCCGTTGTAACGGCGAAAATCGAAAAGCGAAGCAAAGAAAAGAAGGAAGAAAGAGAGAGAAGCAAAAATTCGCATTAAGAGCGGAGGAGTTTGAATTTCGCGCGCTTTCTATCGGTTGGAACGGTGAAAATAGAAACGCGAAGACAAGACAAGCAGGGAGAAAGAGAAAGAAAAAAAAATTCGCAGTAAGAACGGAGGAGGTGGAATTTCGCGCGTTTTCTATCCGTTGTAACGGTGAAAATAGAAAAGCGAAGGAAAGAAAAGCAGGGAGAAAGAGAGAGAAGAAAAAATTCGCATTAAGAACATTCGTACTCGTAAAAATTCGAGGTTCGATGTAAAACAAAATATTTGTTTAAACTATTCGCGAATTCGCGTATTGAGCGGAGAGAGAGTGAGAAACGTGGAATCGAGGAATTCCCTGTCCGTTCCCGCGCATATGGATACGTAATAAATTTATAAATGAATGTATTTTAATTTTATTCGCGTATAACGTTCGTAAAAGGCCTAGCTTTTGTCCGCGCCTCGAGGATTACGACTCAGAGCGAATGCGTGCGTATAAGCGAGGAGAATGAATTCAATATTTGCCTACAATTTTGTAACAACCATTTATTTACAACCCCGCGCAATATTTTTCCTTCCACTCTTTCGATTATTGTAGATTAAACCCCCCTTCCCCCTCCTCCCTTAATAGATTTCTCACGTTACACGTATCGTTCGAAGTTTTCGAAAAAAACACTTGGAGGAAGAAATATTTATATATATATAACGATTTTTTCCTTTTAATCTCAAAAGTTTTAAAAAAAAAACACTTTATTTGGAAGAAGAAATATTTATATATATATAACGATTTTTTCCTTTTGATTTTACGAATTAGTAATTTTCCAATGTGAAAAGAATATATATATATACATATTTTCTCTCGTTCGAGGAGAGGAAAATTACCGAAAAGAAGAGGAGAGAGAGAAAAAACGCGAAGCGAGCGCAACGACGACGACAATAACAACAAAGTCTAATTCGATTCGACTAACGACAACGTCCCTCCCTCCTCTCCTCGTGACTTCTGTTGTCGAAGAAAGGAAGGAGGGGAGGGGGCGGAGAGGGAGGTCGAAGGTCGGCCGATAACCGTCGGTCCGCCATTAATCGTTATCGGCCGCTTGCTTACTTATTTTTTGTCCCGAAAAATGGGGCGAGGGAGAGGGGGAAGGGAGGGAGGGAGGCCGGTTCACGGTTATCGCGGGACGGTCGCCGCGAATCGGCGCGAAAACACACTCTCTCGTGAAGAAACTGTCGGGAAGAAGTCGAGACTCGGGGGGCGAGAAAAAAAAGAAGAAAAAAAAAAAAGCGTGTCTCGACAAGCGTACATTACAAACGCGATAAACGGCTTATCTTCGACGCCGGCGTGTCAAAGTCCAGAAGAATTCTTTTTCCATATTCCCCGGAATATTCCTTCTCCTTCTCCTCCTCCTTCAAATTTTCTATCCTCGAAATCTCGAAGAGGAGGAGAAAGAAGACGATTTTTCGCGAGTGGAAATTCATTCTTGCGCGATCCCTGCGAGAGGATATTGTTGACGTGGAGGGGGAAGGCATAGAGAAATCGTCGGACGTGGATAGATGATGGCGACGCGGTGAGGGAACGAAGCGGTCAAGCGATCGAGGGAGGGGAGGGGGAAGGAGGAGAAGGAGAAAGACTCTCCCCGCTCACCACTCCACTCCGCGCAGAGAAATAGTCCCTCGCGACGGCTACACGGAACGTCGAAATAATTGCTCGATCGATCGATCCGCGAAATATAAATATAATATAAATATAAACTTGGTTGGAAAATCGTTTCGATTGGGTGGAGGGGAAGAAGGAGCGTTCGATCGGGAAGAGGATAGGTAGATTGGAAGGATTATTCGGAGGAATTCCATTGCAAAAATTTCACGGTGTATCGGGAGGAGTTAAAGTTCAATAGGCGGATCCGACCCGCGCGCG
>NW_006263587.1:313404-314360 GCF_000469605.1 Apis dorsata
CGTCACGCTCGAACGGTCGCGCGCTCGTCAATTTCGACGAACGAACCGTGAACATGCAGATTTCCAACACGCTCGATTCCACCGTGTATTTTTCTTTTTTTTTTTTTCGAACCTGGATTTATTTTCACGCCGAGCCAAACCGAGTAATAACCGAAGAGGAGGAGGGGAAATTGAAATAAATAAATATTATTCCCTGAATAAGTGGAGAGGTGAAAAGGAGTATGTAAAATGTTTCGAGGAATAAAATATAATATATATTATTTTTAATATAATTTTAATCGAAAGATATATTTTGAATTGTTATCTTAGGGATAACAGCGTAATATCTTTTTGATAGATCGAATCGATAAAGATGATTGCGATCTCGGTGTTGAATTAAGATTTAAAATTAAATGCAGTAGTTTAAATTTCTGAATCTGTTCGACTCTTAAAATCTTACATGATTTGAGTTCAAATCGACGTAAGTCAGATCGGTTTCTATCTATAATAAAAATTAATCGTACGAAAGGATTTGAATTTATAAATTATTTATAAAAAAAAATACTTAATAATTTATTATTTCAGCACAATAGTGCATTAAATTTAGAATTTAGAATTAAATTTAGAATTATATTAATATAAATTGATTAATAAATAATAATTTTTATTATAATTAATTTAATTAATTTTAATTAGTGTAGCATTTTTAACTTTATTATTATCGAGTGTAATAACCGAGTTCACGAAGAGGGGAGAAAATTGAAATAAATAAATATTATTCCCTGAATAAGTGGAGGTGCAAAGGGTATGTAAAATATTTCGAGGAATAAAGTAAAATAAAATATATAAATAATATAAATAAAGTAAAAGGGGGAGAGGGGGGGAAGGAGTCGAGGCGAGCGATTCGAACGAGTCGAAATCGGCACTCGCGATTTTCCCGCCGACCACGGCGACGACGGCGACGACGACCTACATGA
>NW_006263587.1:314416-321089 GCF_000469605.1 Apis dorsata
CATCAGGCACGAGGTCATTGGGTCGTCGATTACGACATATCTCGTATCTCGCCGTAACTCGTAAACTCGTACGTGCCGCTTGGAGACCAACTTTCTTCCGCGTTCTCTTCAAACTTTGTTCCATCCCCTCAAAAATTTTCAATTTTTCCCTTATCCCCTGGAAAATCGATGCTCTTGTTCCGTTGGAAATTAAAAGAGAGAGAATTTCGAAAATTCAGAATTTGCAAATTTTATTTATCGAATTAAAAATTTGAAATATATATATATATATATATATTTTTGAGATTCTCTCAAAAGCCGTCCAGTAGCTTTTTTTCGAATTTATGTTAATTTTGGAGAACGATTCTCGAAAGTCGCGCTCTCGAAAGTATAAAATCAATGAAAATCAAAAAATTCTATATAACGATTTCTATGTAACGAAAAGGGATGGAAGGGTTTGGATTGGATTGGGAACGTTCCGTTCTACGTCTCGACCAAGATCGAGCGGAACAAGATCCATTAACGTTTGCAAGATAATTACTCCAAATAGAGATTATACAGGCCGGTACTAATTCTCCTCCGTGCGGCCTCCGACGATAAATAAACACCTACGTAAAACCCTGCGGCGGCCTCGCGGCCAAACGGCCTAATGATGGGAAGGGAGCTTCTTACCCATCCTCCTCTTTTTTCCCCCCATCTTCCAATCCATCTTTTTTCCCCTTTTCTTTCTTTCTTACCTTGCCAACATTTCAGTTTTTCAACCGTCTATATTGAACGAAACTTTCCGTTAATAAGTTCTAATCGTGAATAGGACGAATTTAAAATTGTAACCGTGGAGAGTAATTCGAAAAAGAGCATGTAAAAGCATGTATAATACCGATGCGTAATTGCGAATGATAAAAATACGATAAGGTAATGGAAAGTAATTAGGAATGGAAAGGAGAGAAAGAGAGAAAAATCGAGAAACAAAAACTATTAATCGAAAAAATACTTCAATACTTTTTGCTATTCGCGAGTATCGAATTACATAATTTTGCGTATAAATTACTTCGATTCCCTGAGAAAAAATGGGAAACGAAAAATTGGGGAGGGAGGGCGAGAAGAAAGGAGAAAGCACGCAGGATCGGCGGAGAGGAGGGGTGGTGGTATCGCGTGGCCGATGCAGCATCGCGTGGAGTGATTTTTACACGGCTAATAAGCGGGTGTTCGTCCCCGCAGGCAACAGTTCCGGCTCGAAGGTGGCAAGGCAAAGAGTAGGCGGGCAGCGAGAGAAGTGCCGCGAGTCGATGCTATTAAGATTTCCGTATCGTCGTCCCGTTACCGGCCAACATACGTGCACACGTTCACGCTCCGGACCAGAGTTGGCCATCAACCCGTTGGAAAGTAGTTAAAAATTTCGAAGAGAACTCACTCGAAGCGAATAACGTTTATTCGCGATTATTGTTACGTTTCGAGCGATAAATTATCGAAGTAACTATTTGATTTCGATCGTGCACGTTCCTCTTCGCTTTCACCTTCTTTTCTCTCTCTCTTCTCGTTCGAAGAATATTTCGTTCCGCGAATATATTCTTTATCGACGATTCGAACCTAATTCCACCGAATTTTACTCTGTTCCGATTCACGCTATTTTCGCGGATATTACACGCGGCACACCATCCTTCGAAAATTCTTGTTTTTTGTTCTAAAAAAAAAAGAAAAAACTATCCCATTAAACGGCGGCCACGTAGACGTGGTACTCTCTTCGTGGGAGGATACGTGCGAGTCGCGAAACCGGCGAGAGGAACGAATCCTCGCTATATAGAAGGGGGACGAGACGGGACGAGACGGAACGGAACGGAACGGAACGGGACGGGACGAGACGAACGAAAGGAAGACGAGAGCGCGTGCGCGCGCGAGACAGAGACGGAGAGATAGGGCGAAAGAGAGAGAGAGAGAGAGAAGGATCGAGAGAGATCCGAAATACACCTGCGGATCGAGACGGGCAAGAGAACCAGTCGACGCGGAATAACTGGTATTAATACGTCACGTAATTACCGTGTGAGAGAGAGGCATTGGAAGTGTGTGTATATAGCCGGCGTTGTGGCCCGCCAGGGCAACCTCGGTCGGGTTCGAGGCGAGCACACGCGCTTACATACCCGTCCAAAGCGAGCGTAGCGCATGCATCTCGTACAACGGCCAGTTTTCGACTCGAGCGGAGGTCGCTTCGGGCCATGCTTCTGTTCCGAGCCATTATGATAATTTCGCCGGAAAGAAGGTTACCGACTTTGCCTCGTCCTCGACTATCCTATCCCCTCCCTTTCCTCGAGAGAAAGAGACAGCGAGCGTCCTCCTTCCTCGTCCCCCTTTACTTATTTTACTCGTCCTGTCGTCGTTAATTCGACGATACGTTGGTAACCAACCTTAGCGAGATTACTAAGAATTTGATTCGTTTCTTTTTTCTTCTTTTTTTTTTTTTTTTTTTTTTNNTGTCATTCCGTGATCTCGTGATTCATTTTATTCGTCATTCGTGATTGCGTAAGTGTTTGAATGTTATTGTACGCGGCTCGTGATGGGGGGGGAGGGGGAAAAATTTAATAGTTGAAGCAAGATACGAATGTAAAGTTATCATCTCGATTCGATTTATCGTTCAAAAGGATAATGATAATAACAATAATCGGAAGCAATTTTAAACAAGCGATTAAGTCGAAGCAAGTTTATTTTTAACCAGTTTACTTTTTTTCAAGTAGGGTTAATGCCCAACTGTTGGCAAAGGCGAAGAAGCGAGAATTTCGCGTAGCTGGCGAAGCTATGCAATGCAAGTTGCGCGGCTCGCAATCTCTTCCAACTCTCTTCGATCGTTCACACCCGTCCAATTTTAGCAAAAATCTATATCCTGTATATCCCCCCTTTATAGATAGATAATTTATCACTCGATGAAACTCGGAACACGTGTGTGTGAAATTTTCAACTGGAACAAAAGTCTCGTCCTTCCTTACTTCCAAGAACAATTTAAACGAAATTACGCAAGAGAGAAGTTGAACGCACGGGATACGAAATAAGAGGAAAGGAGAGAGAGAGAGAGACGGACGAAGGATGACGAATGAAATTTTCATCGCTTTTGCGAAAAGTCTCAAGTGTATATACGTGTGAATATTGATAAACAAAACAAAAAAAAAAAAGAAAAAGTTGCGCGTAAGTGTGGTTAAACGCGTCCAATAACGGAATGAGTGGGGGGGGCGGGAAGGGGGGAAGGAAGAAATAGGAGAACGGATAGGAGAAGAGGTCGAGGCAAAGGAAGGAAGAGCGAAGAGGAAGGAGAGAGGGCAGCGGCCAGTGGGCCCGCCTAACATTCCCACGGTGCCTGCTCGCGGCCAGACCTCCGCTCGCATGCTATTCGATGCCTCACGATCTTGCGTTATGCGAGCAACTTCGCGAGAAATATATATATGTATATATATGTTTCAAGAGAAAAAGAACGAGAATTGAGATCTATCGAAATGAATGGAAGAAACGACGAGTTATGAAATGGATCTGGAATATTAATAACACGCTTTCTTCCATCTTTTCTACGTTCCACTTCTCGAACGACCTGTTTGCAACTTGCAACTAACGTTCCTTCGTTTATTCGAGACGGAATACATTGCTCGCGCTCGATCTTAACGCGTTTCTTTCTAACGTTTCACTTCAAAACGGAGAGATTGTTGTTAATCTTTGTTTGATATATTTCGTTAGATTCATCTATTCTTTGATAACTAGTTCGAATTAGATTCGTTTGAACTCGAGTTAACCATCGATATATCCTTCCTTATTTTTATTTAATTTTTTGAAATACGTCGCAATAAAACTACTTCGATTAATCACCTATTAAAATATAACAACCTCGGCCTTTTTTCATTACAATTACTCCCAATTATTATTACGTTAAAATTTTTCCCTGATGGCAACAAGCTAACTGTTAACCTTTATTTTACTTTTATCTTGAAAACTATTTTATAATTGCGTGCAACTCGCGCGTGCCAAATTGACTAATTAACTGAATCCCAATTAATGAGCTTTTTTTATTCCAATTAACTCCGTACCACGACTTTAAACTTCGTTTCGCAGTAACACTTTACTATAATAAATCTTAATTTCTTTCGTATTCCAACTTCTTCTTCGCCGTGCGTGCGATTCTCTTCGAGGTGTGCAACTATAAACGTAAACGCAACAACAACACCTTTCCTCGCAGGAGGAGGAGGGGGAGGAGGAGGAGGAAGTGGCGACTGTTGAATTCGTTCCGGTTCGCGTTGTGGGGAAAATGGAGGGCACGCGTGAGGGGGGCCCCCCCTCGAGGAAGAGGAGAGACGACGCTCGCGTGGGAGTCTCTCCTGGAAGAGGAAAGAATTTCTTCCTCTTACGCGGATGTCCTTGTTTCGCGCGCGGCCGACAGACCCCACTTTTTGACCCACTGTCTTTCCCAATCGCCCCTCGCTCCCTCCGCCCGCTCGTCCACTTTCGGAACGTGATTCACTCGCGCCGCGACCCTCCGAAATCCTTGATATTCTCCCATCCTTTATCCACTTCCTTTTGATTTTAAGGAGGGCAGCACGAGTGGAACAAGAGAGAAAAAGAGAGGGAAAGAGGGAAAGAGAAATTTTTAAATTTTTCGAATTATTATATATTTTGGAAATTGTGTATTAGTGGAAAATTGAAGTTTTTTTTTTGAAAAATTTTTGGAATTTTTGGAATAAAGAGTTTCATTTTGAATTTCTTTCCTCATTGGAACGAAAAAAGAAGGGTTTAAAATTTTTCGAATTGTATTTTGGAAATTATATATTATTGGAAAAATTGAAATCTGTTTTTGAAAAATTTTTGGAATAAAGAGTGAATTTTGAATTTCTTTCCTCATTGGAACGAAAAAAGAAGGTTTTGAAATTTTTCGAATTGTATTTTGGAAATTGTGTATTATTGGAAAAATTGAAATCTGTTTTTGAAAAATTTTTGGAATAAAGAGTGAATTTTGAATTTCTTTCCTCATTGGAACGAAAAAAGAAGGTTTTGAAATTTTTCGAATTGTATTTTGGAAATTGTGTATTATTGGAAAAATTGAAATCTGTTTTTGAAAAATTTTTGGAATAAAGAGTGAATTTTGAATTTCTTTCCTCATTGGAAAGAAAAAGGAAGGGTTTAAAATTTTTCGAATTGTATTTTGGAAATTGTGTATTATTGGAAAAATTGAAGTCTGTGTGGAAAGTTTTTGGAATTTTTGGAATAAAGAGTTCCAGTTTGAGTTCCTTTCCTCGTTGGAAGGAAAAAGGAAGGTTTTGAAATTTTTCGAATTGTATTTTGGAAATTATATATTATTGGAAAAATTGAAGTCTGTGTGGAAAGTTTTTGGAATTTTTTAAATAAAGAGTTTCTTTCCTTGTTGGAAAGAAAAAGAAAGATTTTGAAATTTGTTGAATTGTATTACTGGAAGATTGGAGGCGATTGAACTCTACGCGGAAAGTTTTTGGAATTTTTGATTGATGCGTCAGTTCCTTTCGTTTCTCCTTTCAATAGAAAGAGAATCGTATAGAATAGAAGAGAATCGTTCTTTTCCTCGTTCGAAAGGAAAAAAGAAACGTGTTGAAATTTTTCGATGTTTAATTCGAATTATGCGAAAAGTTTTTGAAATTTTTGATCGCCAGTTCCTTTGAATAAAAATATCACTTCGAGTTAAAACGAGAGGAAAAAACAATGTGTTGACAATTTTTAATAGTTAATAACATTTAATTCGAATTTCATTTTTAGAAAATTGGAGACACAATCGAAGAGTTTTATTTTATTCGTAGGAATCGATTAAGCTTTCCACGTGTCTTTTCGAAAAATTTCTAAAATTTCTAAGAAAAAGACCTACGAAGAATATATGAAAAGTTTTTGAAATTTTTGATTGATCCTTTCGTTCTTCCTTTTAATAAAGAAACCACTTCGAATTTCTTTCTTTGTTGGAAAAAGGGAAGTTTTGAAATTTTTCGATAGCAAAAATTTCGAATTGGAAAATTGGAGACACACATTATGTGGAAAGTTTTTGGAAAATTTTCGATTTGCATCTTTTAATAGAGAAATCAATCGTTCCTTTCTTGGAATGAAAGAAAAAAAGAAAAAAGAAAAATTTTGAAATTTTTCAATAGTTCGAATTGTATTATTGAAAGATTGGAAACACTATTAAAAATTATATCAAAAGTTTCTAGAATTTTTGATCAGTGTTCCTTTCGTTCCTTTCCTCCTTTCAATAAAGAAACCACTTCGAATTTCTTTTCTATTGAAATTTTGAAATTTTTCGATAATTCGAATTGAACACATTATTAAACATATCAAATCTTTTTGGAATTTTTAACCAGTATTCCTTTCCTTCCTCCTTTTAATAAGAAAACCACTTCGAACGAGAGAAATGGATTTTCAAATTTTGAAATTTTCCAATATTTAATTCGAATTATATTATTTCAAGAATAAAAATACATTTTTCAATAAATTCCTTAATTCCTTTCGTTCCTCATTTCGATAATTCATTTCATTGAAACGAGAAGAAAAATAAAGTTTTAAAATTATTAGAGGCATTCTATATATTCTATAAAAAATTTTTCATTCGCTTTATTAGAACGAAAATACTCGACGACGAGGATTCCAAACTCGATCATACTTTTTTCGTTGAAACGAGAGAGGGAGAGGGAGAGGGAGAGGGAGAGGGAGAGGG
>NW_006263587.1:321276-322485 GCF_000469605.1 Apis dorsata
ACGTGGAAAGTTTAATCGATCCCTACGAGTAATAAATAGAATATCGTCGAGAACGTGTTGCATCTACTCGGAAATCGGTTCGCCCAACTCTTTACGACGGCTAACTTGCTCTATCTGCCCACGTTTATCGGGAGACTGGTTCACGATGCAACGCAGGTGAGTTTTACGAGTTAACGGCTGTTCATATTTTCATCCTTTTTCCGCCCGTAATCGCCTATTTCAATCCCCTCTCCTCTCCTCTCCTCTCTCAGATTCTTCTCCACTCTCTCTGCCGCCGCGATCGCCACCAAGAACGATCGATTTCCCTTCTTTAATAAGTAAATAAATCACACGCGCCTCTCGATCAAGGGAAAAATTCAAAATTCGAAATTCGAAATTCAAATTTCAAAATTCAAAATTCGGAATTCAAAATTCAAAATTCGAAATTCGAAATTCAAAATTCAAAATTCGAAATTCGGAATTCAAAATTCAAAATTCGAAATTCGAAATTTAAAATTAAAAATTAAAAATTAAAAATTAAAAATTCAAAATTCGAATCCTTCTTTCCGAGAGATAACGTTTCCCAAGAATATAATACGCGAGAATTGAGAGGAGGAGGAGGAGGAGGAGGAAGAATAACGAATTCTAAAAGAAAAAAAAAGAGGATTGAAATTTCGCATTCCATTCCGAGCTCGAACTCTGGTCTCGAGTTTTATTCATCGAGTTTAACCTCCCCTTTTGTCGACTGTCGTCGCTTTTGTGCCTTGAAGAAAAATCGAGGAAACGGAAAAAAGAAGCACTAATCTACATCGAATTTTTCGATCTCAGATTTCTCGCAGAGGAAACTATTTCGAGGAGGAGGTCGCGGGCCTGGCGCAAGGTCAAAGAGGAAAACGGCAACCAACGCTTCCAAAGCGGTCAAAGTGTATCTGTGCACAAGATACGCGAAAGAGGATGAGAGAGGAAAAAAGAATTATAGGACGCCTATGTGCATACATTTACATATATATAATATATATAAATAAATAAATATATATATATATACGCGCAAAGAGGCGAGCGAGTGGTGGGTGCGCGCAAAGCGGACTAAGCGTAGTAGCGTTTGACCGCCTTTTCCGAGTTGAACTTTCACATTCTGATCGCGCGAGAGTTCCACTCGGTCTCGAAGGTCGTCGTCGTCGTCGTCGTTTCTCTCCGTGTTCCTTGCCTCCGATATACCCTCCCTCCCTC
>NW_006263587.1:322505-323188 GCF_000469605.1 Apis dorsata
CTCCCGATATATCCCACCCAAATACTTCGAGAAATCGATCGATACGAATGTATTATTACGCGATTATTACGAATATACTAGGACGATCGACGATTAATAATATAAAAAGAAAAAAGGATATTCATCGTTGAACTTGAAAGAGGCGACGGAAGAAAAAGGAAAATTTTGCTTTCGGCTGACGAGAGAGCGAGGAGGAGGGAGGAGGAGGACAAAGGGTAACACGCGAGCAACGGTGTTGCGGACCTTGCACCGTTCTGAATATGCATAACGAGGCCGAGTTCCGATCGCCTCCGATCCCCCCTCTCGCACGAAACGGTGTCAGGTACTCTTGACCCGGCGACAGTTTTGTCATGGTAATAAGTCCAACTTTATATTTTAATGCCCCGGAAAAAGATTATGCGTAAACATAATGGGGAGAGGAGAGGGGTGGGGAGGCACCGTCTGCCACCATTTTCATTTTCTCCCCCCCTTCTCCTCCCCCTCCCGCGATTTGTTCCAAAAATAAACTTCGAAGAACGACGTCGAAATTGTTCCGTTTTCCGTTTTCCGATTGATTATAATACGATGTTTGTGGACATCGTTATACTGACCTCTGATGTCAAAATTTATTTTGTATTCATGATTCACGATTAACTTGCGTGAAATTTTTGTATATATATATATATATATATATTTCATGTACG
>NW_006263587.1:323259-326502 GCF_000469605.1 Apis dorsata
GAAGAAAAATTCGTCGAATTCGTTTAATCGTCGTTAATTTGGCGCGTGATATTTTTTATAAAAGGGAAAAGATTTGTTGAGGGGGAGGGGGGGAGCGAGTATCACGCGTGAAATATCTTTCGTTTTTCTTATTTCGAGAGTCGAGAGCAAAGTTTTATAACGCATCTTAAACTCCACGTAACGCGTTGCTTCGTCTCTATCTTTGTCGCTGCTCCCTCTCTCTTTCTCTCTCCATCGTCAATTTCTTTACGAATAGAAAAGAATTTCGTCGAAACTCGAAAACTTTGAAAATGTTTATTTCTATCGCGACGGCTGTTGCGAATAATCGGACTGTGAATGTGCAGTCCGATCCAATTCGAGATAAGAAAATCTATTCGACATTATATTATTCTACTATAATCGTAAATAAATATTGTCGCCGTTCGAATCCAAACGCAAACGTTAAGTTAAGAAATATCTTTAACGTAAAATTGTTGTCTCTTTCGAGACGAAACGAAAATTGTTCAAGAATTGAAGAAAAAAATAGAGAGAGAGGGGGGAAGGAGAGAGAGAGGGAGAGAGGAATTTAGGCGAATGAGAGGCGAGGTGTTGAGCATTGCCGGTTCAATGAATCTCGTGAAAAGTCGTTTATATGGGGCAGGCATTCGTCGCAATCGGCGCTTTACGGTTTCTCTCGTTTGTCGGACGGCTCTGGTTTAATCCATATTTTTATCTCCCTCGAATCGAGTGTCGAGTCAAGGGCTCGTTGAAATCGCGATTAATAGCAAGGAAAAATATCTGAGGATTTTTCCGTATACAGCGAATGCGCTATCTTGTTAAGCGCTTTTCATATATATGTATATGTATACATATATATTGTCAAAATCATGTGTTTACTTTTGTCGAGTAGGATATCGAATCGAGTTAAATTATAACGCGTGGCGTGAAAAATTGTCGAGCGATAGAAATGGATATGGTTAATAATGGAGTGAAATTATCTGGATAATAAATTATCCAATAAATTATATTTACTAGAGTTACTCGTCGTCGAACCGAGTTTACTTCCTCTAAACAACCGAACGTTTATCTCATTTTTTCTGATCGAACGATTAATAATAAAATCTAACGTAAAATTGGAAAAGAGGTATACGAGGAGAGGAAAAAAAGTCATGAAATCGACGTTTCATCAAAGTCCAAATAAATATGTGAAACAAAATAATTATTATATAAGCTTCTTTTTCTTTTCTTCTTTTTTTTTTTTTTGTTTTCGGTAAAAACGTAAATAGATCGTGAGAAAATATTATTCGTAATCTTCTGTCGTGAAAATTTTCGCTTCGTACGATTTATACGGATAGCATAGATGGGTAAAATTTAATTAATTCAAAATAAAGTTATATCTCAATCGTTCGTTAATAACTGGTGGTAACATTAAACGATCAAGAGCGGATTAACCGTAATACTTACGAATAAACGAAATTAAATTCAAGTATTTTAATAATAATAACTTTGTTCGAAATATTTAGAACTAGTTGGTTATGCCGCTGGCGGCGCCTGTATCGAAAGGCTTCGCATCCTACGTCCTAGATGCAAGATACGCGGCAAGATTGGCGAAGGAAAAATCCAAGAACGGATTAACCGTATTAGCTACGAATAAACGTTTAAATCCGAGCATTTTAACAATGATAAACTTTATTCGAAATTTTGAACTAGTTAGATGTGGCGCTAGTGATGCATTTAACGTTTAAATTCGAGCATTTTAATAATAATAAGTTTGTTCGAAATTTTTAGAACTTGTTAATCGTGCCGCTAGCGGCGCCTGTATCGAAAGGCTTCGCATCCTACGTCTTAGATCCAAGATACACGGCAAGATTGGCGAAAGAAAAATCCAAGAGCGAATTAACCGTATATTAGCTACGAATAAACGTTTAAATCCGAACATTTTAACAACGATAAACTTTATTCGAAATTTTTAACTAATTAGTACCGCTAGTGACATATTTAACGTTTACATTCGAGCATTTTAATAATAATAAGTTTGTTCGAAATTTTTAGAATTTGTTAGTTCTAATGCCGCTAGCGGCGCCTGTATCGAAAGGCTTCGCATCCTTGATGCGAGAGCGGATTAACCGTAACGAAAGCTACGGTTTTTAAACGTAAAATTCGAGAAGCATTTTAACAATTTTAACAACAACTCTACTCGAAATTTTTAACTCGGTCACTCGTGGTGGCTTTATCGAAGGCTTCGCTATCCTAGATGCGAGATTGGCGAAGGGGGGGATAAAAAATCTGACAGACGGTGGCATTTATCAAACGGCGCTCGATGGCCTTTCGTTCCTCCTAGCTTCCCCCGGGACCGAGCAACCGCCGAGCTTCACTACCCGACGTTATCTGACCCGGTGTTTCGTGTAATATACGCTCGAGAACTCGAGAAGGAGATATCGGCGGCCGAGGAAGAATCTGGCCGTGGTGCGCGGAGGATCAAGAATCGAGCGTCAGTCGGATTACTAATCATTTCCCGGGTCTGAGAAACCTCTCGCTAATTGATTAAAGTCACGATCCTGACCCCGCCGTAATATCGGCAATCTCTTCTCTCGGCGTACACTGGGGAGAAAGGTGGACTCGGAGGATGGGAGGGGCAAAGGCAGGAAAGTATGGAGAGAGAGAAAGAGAGAGAAGAAGAAGAAAGATAGATAGATAGACAGATAGTTGGAGCACGAGATGGAAAAGAGGTAAATTAGTAGACTTTGCACACTCTTTCTCTCTCTCTCTCTCTCTCCACCCTCGAGTCAGTACGTTAGCCTCTCGCGTAATTTTTCTCCATCCAGCTTCCGTCTCTCTCTCTCTCTCTCCCTCTCGACGGATTTTTTTCGCATTCTCCCTCCTCGCCTCCTCTCATCCATTTTGGTTTGCCCCGAACCGTCGGTTCGAGCTATCCGCCTTCGTCGTCCTCCCATTGTTGCATCGCTCCGACCAGCTCCAAGGGAAACAATGTCTAATTTCAGTTAATGCGGCTATAATGGCTATCGTCGTCGTTGCATCGGCATGCCGCGCAGCATGGCGATTCGAAGCCACGAGAGTGAGAGAGAGAGAGAGAGATAAGTGAAATCCACACCGATTCTACCCTCGCCTAGCCAGATATATCGGCCTCCGTATACCGGTTCCCTAATAACACCGATTCAACCGGCGCGATCAATTATTTCTTCCGCGTTTAATCGATCCCGTTCGATTCCTCTCCCTCTCTCTCTCTCTCTCTCTCTCTCTCGC
>NW_006263587.1:326566-336774 GCF_000469605.1 Apis dorsata
GAGTTTTTTTGCTCTCGATCCAACAAATTCGAGAATTAATTTTTTTTTAAAGTGAAGATATCGGATGATTTTTCGAAACGCGTTTTCGATCGAAGAGTAGAAACGATGTTGGAGGGGTGTAAAGAGTTTTTCGATAGAAATAAGATATGGTTTTTATTTTTTAAATTTTCGAGACACGTTTCCTCGAAATCTCACCAATGAAATTCGATCGAAGAATTTTAAGAAAACTGAGAATCGTATCGAGATCCAAGAGATTTTCTCCCAATTTTCAAAAATGAAAATAAAAATCGATCTCGAAAATTCGATCGAACAATTTCACATGTCAAGCAATAATTTCATCGAATAATTTCTCTAGATGAGAAATTCGATCTCTTCTTTCATCGTTGAAAGGAGGCAAGAATGAAAGGAAAGGGGTGAAGAATTTTTCATTATTTTTTTTCGCAGGCGCACGAAGGAATGGAAATAAAGTATCCCCTCTCCCCTCCCCCCTTTATTTCCCCCCTCGGCCACTCGCAATTAAGGGTTAATTAAATTGAGCGGCTTCCTAGATTTCTGTAATCATCGCGGACAGTATCTGCGGGGTAATCTTGAGCGCATCCTGTCTGCCTCGGGGGCCCCACGGAAGGAAGGGGCCCCCGAGGTAAGGTCATGCACCCCGCTGACCTCGGACCACCGACTCGCCCCAGGCCCCCTCCTCCCCCCCGACGCCTCTTCTAGGCCCCTACCTCGTCCCGTTTCACCGCGGCTCTCCTCTCCTCTCCTCTCCTCTCCTCTCCTCGGCCGAGCAACGCTCGCTCGCCGCCTCGAAACAGCTCCTCCGCGATGCCTTCTTTCTTGCCTTCCACGCTACCCCCCTCTCCCTCTCGTCCCCCTCTTTTCCTTCCTTTTATTCTCTCCCGCCCCCCAACATTCTGCCCCGATAATTCGCCCCTCGATGCAACAACTAAGGGAGGGATGAGGTTGAAATTGAAGAGGGAAGGGAAATTTTCGAAAATTCAGCTTGAGATTGAGGAGATAAGGGGATAGGAGAGAGAAGAATTCGAATTCATTGGTATTGGAAGGCGTTCGAAAGAGGATGGAAGGGTTGGTAAACCATCCCTTTTTCTTGCCAACAATGATGTCTTTCCAAGAACCTTCCCTCTTTTCCTTTATACCTCTCTCTTTTCCTCTCTTTCCTCGAAAAAAGAGGAGGAAGAAATAGTAGAAGGTTTTAGTTGCGTGCCCGGCGCGAGGAAAACGTCTCGAATTATTATCAAAAAGCGGCGAGGAAGAGGGCATGCATCATTCCGGATAATGAGCGGACGTTGCCGCAAAGACAGGGCAAGAGGAGAGCTGGTCGCCGTGGGAAGAAGAGGAGAAACGCGAGCAACGTTTGTCCTTCCAACCGCTTTTCCCTTTCTTCTTCTTCTTCTTCTTCTCCTCCATCAACGGCGTTGATGGTTCCAGGTTCAAGGTTCGTAACCCCCCTTCCCCCCCCCCCCCATTATCGAACTTTTCCTTTATTATTACAGAGAACAACAGCTTTCGCCTCTCTCCTCTCCTTTTCCTTCCTACATTGAATTACTTCTTCCAAATATTTCATTATTTCTTCCAAACTTCTCTCCTTTCCTTACGAATACGGATCAAGGATTATATCGGCGCGATGCACGCTCGCGAGGATGCGTGTAATCCAAGGATCGGCAAGTTTTGCACGGATCCGTGACCGTTGGCTCGTGTCGACGACCGTCTCGCTCTCTTACGCCCCGAACAAGGTCAAAGGGTATCTGGGGGGGAGGGGGGGGGGGGGTCGAGAGAGGGGTCGGTCGGAGAGTCGGGGAGTCGAATCGCTTCTACCGACCTCTCTTCCGAATTTCTACTCCCCTCGAAGGGGGTGGGATTGGGGGCGGGGTGGGGGAGGGGGAGGTGCGCCTGGGCGAGGAAGGCGAGCTCGAGGGGGGAGGGGCGTGGGAAGTTCGCTTCTTTTCCTGGAAAGGGATTTTTCGGGATGAGGGGGGGATGAGAGGTGGGTGGAGAGGTTGGGAGAGAGGGGTCGAGGTGAGGGTGAAGGTGAGGAGAGGGGTTGAGTCGTTGAGGTGATCTTCGACGAGGGTTGATTGTAAGGGGGAGGGGGCGAGGAAAATGGAGGAAGGAGTTGAATCGGTTGGAAATTTCGACGAAAGGATCGGTTCTGACGAAGGCGGGCAACTCGATGGGAGAGTGGAAGAAGAGAATTCGAGAATTCGAGATATTCGAAATTTTGACGATTTGGTTTTAAGGGAGATGGGAGGAATTCGAAGGAAATGAAAGCTCGAGGCGCATCGCAGTTGGAAATTTTCACGAAAGGATTGATTTCAAGGAAGATGAGGAATTCGATACAAAAATTGAAAAAGCATGAAAATATTCGAAATTTCGACGATTTGATTTTGAATATTTTTCATTTTAAAAGGAGATGCGAGGAATTCGAAGGAAAATGAAAGGAGCTCGAGTTGAAAATTTCGATGAGAGGATTGAAATTAAAAAAGACGAGGAATTCGATGAAATGAGCATCCAAAAATTCGAGATATTCGAAATTTTGGTGATTTGGTTTTAAGGAAGATGTGAAGAATTCGAAGGAAAATGGAAGGAGATCAAGTTGAAAATTTCGATGAGAGGATTAAGTTTAAAAAAGACGAGGAATTCGATGGAATAAAATTCAAAAATTCAAGATATTCGAAATTTCGATGATTTGGTTTTAAGAAAGATGTGAAGAAGTCGAAGGAAAATGAAAGGAGCTCAAGGCACATCACAGTTGGAAATTTCAACGAAAGGATTGATTCTAAGGAAGATGAGGAATTCGATACAAAAATTGAAAAAGCATAAAAATATTCAAAATTTCGATGATTTGAATTCAAAGAAGATGTGAAGAATTCAAAGAAACATGAAATAAATTTAGTCATCGTTTAAAATTTCGATGAAAGGATTGATTCTAAAGAAGATGAGAATTCGATACAAAAATTGAAAAAGCATGAAAATATTCAAAATTTAATTAACGATTTATTTTCAAAAAAGACGTGAGGAATTCGAAGGAAAATGAAGTCGAAGGAGCTCAAGTCGCATCGTAATTGGAAATTTCGAGGAAAGGATTGATTGATTTTAAAAAAATCGAGGAATTCGATGGGAGAATAGAATAAGCATCCAAAAATTCGAGATATTCAAAATTTCGACGATTTGGCTTTAAAAAAAATGTGAGGAATTTAAAGGAAAATGAAAGGAGCTCAAGTCGCAATTGGAAATTTCGACGAAAGGATTGATTCTAAAGAAAATGGGGAATTTGATACAAAAATTGAAAAATTTGATTTTAAAGATGAGGAATTCGAAGGAAAATGAAAAGAATTAGAAATTTCGAAGAAAGAATTCAAGAAGGCGAGGAATTCAAGATATTCGAAATTTCGACGATTTGATTTCAAAGAAATTCGAAGGAGCATGAAATGACTTTAGTCAACGTTTAAGAAGACGTGAGGAAAATAAAAGAAATTTCGTGATCGTTCGAAATTTTCGAGGGGTTGATTTTGAAAAAGACAAGGAATACAAAAATTCGTAATCGTTTAAAATTTCGGTAATTTGATTCTAAAGAAGACGAGGAATCCACGTGATAGCAAAAAAGGAAAAGGGTTTCCTCATCGTTGAAAATTTCAACGAAGAATTGATTCTAAAGAACGCGAGGAAAATAGAAGAAACTTTCCTCATCGTTGAAAATTTCGATCAATTTTGAAAAAAGATAAGGAATTCGACAGGAGAATGGAAAAAGCATTCGAAAATTCAAGATATTCAAAGCCTCGATTTCAAAGAAGATGAAGATTCGATAGTAAAAATAGAAACTTTCGAAATCGAAATCTAAACAAGATGAGAAAAACTCTAGGTAGAAGAAAATCTCTTAATCGTATAAAATTTCCTCGAAAACGATCGATTCTGAGAAACTTTCGACGGAAAATATTCAATTTCAAAATTTAATTAAATTCGAGTTAGAAGAGAAAACTAAAAAAAAAAGATCGCTCTCGTAATTCCCCCCCCAAAATTTCCAAAACGATTTGAACAACTTCGAAGACTTTTCGACAAAAAAAAAAAAAAAAACGGGGCACGCTCTCTCCGCGCGACGATAAAGAGAAAGAGAAAGAGAAAGAAAGAAAGAAAGAAAGAAAATTCGAATTTCGATCTCCAAAAATTCAGAAAAATCTCGCCCGTTTCGAGCAACCCCAAAAGCAAATCCTCCTCCCTCCTCCCCCTCCCCCTTCGAGAGATCCGAGCGCGATCGACACGGTGGCCGAAAGCGGAGAAGAAGGGCCGAGGAACTCGAGCGCGGCCGGATATAAATAAGCGCACTTGTCTCTCCCGCGTTCGAGCGCGACGAGTTCCAAGGATGCTCGAACACCGTCGCTCCTCCTTTGCCCGGCGCGCGAGGCGCAAATAAATAGAAACGCGTTTCCGCCTCGTTGAACTTTGATCCGTACGACTCGGCCAATACTTCTCCCTCCCCCCTCCCCTTTCTTTTCTTTCTCTCTATCTCTCTCTCTCTCGCTTCCTTCAAATCTATTCTTCGCTTCGGCGAAAATTCCCCCTTCCCCCCTCCCCTCCTCCCTTCCTATTCGCAATCGAAATGATTTTACGATCAGGTGTACGTACCTTCCCGTCGCATGCCCATCTTCAGGCACTTTTTCAATCGACAAAACTGGCACTGATTCCTATGGTGTTGGTCGATGGGACAGTTCCTATTCCCCCGACACGAGTAAGTTAGGTTTCTCCTTACGCTTCTCTTGAAGAAGCTTTTGCATCCTAAAAAGAGGCAAAAGTGAAAGATATATTAAAAAAAAAATCTCCTTCGGTTTTCCTCCTCCTCCTCCACCTCTTCTTCCCAGGTTTTCGTCGAACCACGGCCGAGGCGATATGCTTGGAACCGATTCGACGAGGGATTTTAAAAAAACAGACGAGGAATAGAGGAGAATGGAGGAAGAAAATATTAAAAATATTAGAAAAATTCGGTGATTCGATTTTAAAGAAGGCGAGGAGGAATCGACGAGGAAAAATTTCACGAGTTCGAAATTTGTACGAAAGGATCGATTTTCTGTACGTACGCGATCTCGTATTCGTGTAAATTTTGAAGATAAGACACGTGTCGGAGGCGTAGAACAGTGTATCGGAAAATGGAGAAAGAAAGAAAAGGAAGGGAGGGAGGGAAAGGAGGAGCGATAAAGACGAAGACGAGTGTTAATAACAACGGGAGTTTCCCATTTGCCCGTGTTGTTCGCAGGAATCGTAACGTCGAGGTTGATCGAATCACCACCACCACCACCCCTTTAACCTGTTTAACGCTCACCCCCTCCCCCTGTCTATCTGTCACGCGCCATCTCGTTAAATCGAATCATACGTTCATATTCACCCTCTTTTTCTCCTTCCTTGTTCAAACACCTTCTTTCTTTCTTTCCTCTCTCTCTCTGATCATCTTTCTCTCGAGTATAGAAGCTTCGAATGTAGGATATAAGATTCGAATGTGTTCTTCCAAGGAGAAGAAAAGAGAGAATTAACAATACACGTTAGAAATACGAATCTCTCTCTCTCGTTCTCTCCTTCCTTGTTTAAATACCTGCTTTCTTTCTTTCTTCTTTTTCTAATTATCTTTCTTTCGAGTATATATAACCTTCAAATGTAATCCAAGGAGAAGAAAAGAAAAAATTAACGATACACGTTAGAATCTCTCTTTCTCTTTCTAATCATCTTTCTCTCGTTCTCTCCTTCCTTGTTTAAATATCTTCTTTCTTTCTTTCCTCTCTTTCTAATTATCTTTCTCTCGAGTATATAAGCTTCGAATATAATCCAAGGAGAAGAAAAGAAAAAATTAACGATACACGTTAGAAATACGAATCTCTCTTTCTCTCTCTCTATCTCTCTCTCTCTGATTATCTTTCTCTCGAGTATATATAAGTTTCGAATGTAATCTAAGGAAAAGAAAGAGAGAATTAACGATACACGTTAGAAATACGAATCTCTCTCTCTCTTTCTAATCATTTTTTTCTCGTTCTCTCCTTTTTCTTTCTTTCTTTCCTCTCTTTCTAATTATCTTTCTCTCGAGTATATAAGCTTCGAATGTAACCCAAAGAGAAGAAAAGAAATAATACACAATACACGTTCAAAAATATAGAATCTGAAAAGATGGAATCAAATTAATTTATGTGAGAAAATTATTGAAAAATGGAAACGGAAAGAAAGAAGGTTATTTCGGCGAATTATTTCGAGAATTTGGATGGAGGGAAGGGAGAGGGGAATAGCAGAGGAGCGATTGCACCGCGATTCATCGAACTTTGGTATACAACTGGTACAAGTATACTACTTGGAAGCAATCAGGAGGCAATTCATATCGTGGCAACAAAGCGTTCACTGTATGAAAACGGTTTCGACCGCTCGATAAAGAGCCCCTTGCCCCCCCTCCTCTCCCCTCGCGATTCTCATCGGCGATCGCCAACTTTCGATTGCCTCGGCGCTGTTTCGCGTCGCTGTATCTATCCGTCCATCTTGCCTCGAATCTATCGAAATTAGTCGATCCAAGGAGATGGACGTACGTTTCTTTTTTTTACAAAAAAACTCTCTTAATTGATGATCGAGGTTGGAGAAATATTTCGAAGATAGTTTTGAGAAAGATAGTCCCAACAATACGAAAGATCGAAATAGGTCTCGGAATATTTGTTCAAAATGTTGTGCGTTCTAACGTTAGTCGATCGTTGATATAAAACTCTCGTTTGCGAATTAATCATACTTTTGAAAAAGATATAACTGAAAAATTGAAATATTCCGATATTTGACTAAATTGTGGCGCGAAAGAAAGATCGTTGATATAAAGTAAATCAATTTCATCTTTTTGGAAAAGATACATGAAAGATCGAAATAGATTTCTGATATTCGACATTTATTATTTCAAATTATAGCGCGAAAGAAAGATGTCGAATATAAGATAAAAATTTTCACTCTCGTTCATAAATTTAATCAATTTGGAAAAAATCCTTTTGGAAAAGATACGTGACTGAAAAATCGAAATAATTTTCCGATATTCGATATTTGCCCAAATTGTAGCGCGAAAGAAAGATATCGAATATAAGATAAAAATTTTCACTCTCGTTCATAAATTTAATCAATTTCATCCTTTTGTAAAAGATACGTGACTGAAATATGCAAGAAAGATCGAAACAAGTCTCCTATATTCGATATTTGTTCAAAATGTGTTGCGAAAGATGTGGAATATAAAATAAAAAATTTTCACTCTCGTTTTTTACGAATTTACTCTTTAGGCTCGAAGGCTTGACCGTGACCCGTTATGCTCGAAACGGTTCCTCGAGATCGATAACGTATCTCGATTCCCGGCCGCTAGTTTTCAAGAAGCGACGCTCCGCGGCCGCCTGGTAATCGCGTGGTCCGCGCGAGAATAAATGATCCACGATATATTCGTGGCCGAAGGCAGGCCAGTTTTGCCCGCGAGAGTTAAAACAGTTAGAAGGCGGAATCGCGATCGGAGCGGCGCAGATTTATCAGCGTGTATTAACGAGAAAATTAATTAGAGGGGGGAGGAGGGGGGAGGGAGCATTCACGCGCCCATTCACGGAACCGGTTCCCCGCAATTTCATTTCTGCCTACGTCCACGTCTAAAAAGGTGGATGACGAGGACGACGACGACGACGAAAAGCGATAGAGTCGCTTCGCATCGACACGAAGAGAAGCTTTTAACGAGTTCAGGAGCGATACATCCCATCCAGGAAAAGGAGAGACAGAGAGAGATAAAGAGAGATTTAATGTCCCTCTTTTTCGAACGAGTTCAAGTTTCGAGGAATAGAAACGATTTTTATATATAGGCAAGAAATTTTAGTTTAAAGACGATACGATTTGTTCAGCGGTTGATTGAACGGATGAAGAAAAAGAAAGAAAGAAAGGATCAATCAAGTGTGAATAATATAATTCGATAATATAATGAATAATATAATTCGAATCGTACGAATTCGAATCTCCCTATATTTTCTTTCTTGAAACAACAACGTTAATACAAAACGTTTCGATGAGCTCGACTTTCTTATCGGGAGCGAGAGATACATTTACTGGAGAAAGAAAAAAAAGGAAAAAAAACAATTGCCGATTAGATTATTCGACGTTTTATATATACGATAAATCGAGAAACTGGATTTTCCGTGCATGCCGCGGAATATAGATATACTTTCTATTGATTTATCTTTACGAATCTTTCTAATAACACGAATTCTTCCAATACGAATCTCAAACGAGCAAACGAATCCACGCAATTTTTCCATGGGAAAAATTCGTTGGAATCGAACGAACATATCGAGGGAGAGAGAAAGAGAGAGAGCGAGAGAGAAAGCGTTAAAGCGCGAAACGAAAGATGGACATGGCCGACTGGCGAGCGGGTCACGTGACCGACGCATGGTCGACGAGAGATCCGATCGGGCCGCGTTTCGACGTTAACGATTCGATCTCCCGATGATCTCGCGCCCGATCCGTTGCGCCCGAACGTGTCTCCACCACCACGATCACCATCACCACCACCACCACCACCATCAACATCACCACCACCACGCTCGTAATCGTTGTTCCGTTGCGAAAGAGGTTGTCGCGAGGGTCGGCGTAACTACAAATTGCATCGTTACACGCAAATTACGCGATTACGGTGCGCGAGGCAACCACCGCGAGTGTGGCGCATGCGCGCGTCGCGAGGTAGCCCGCCACAGAGAAAATGGTGGACGGGCGCGGAAAGGGGTGGAAGCTGTGCGAAGCGCTCCGGCAAAGGGACGGGGGAGGAAGAGGGAAGGAAGAAGAAGGTTGAAACAACTACTGTTTATACTTTCAGATCGTACACCGGCCTCGTATACGCGGCCCTTCAGAGTGAGAAAGAGTGAGAGAGATAGAGATAGAGTTCAAATTGCTCGCGTCATTGAATTTTCATTGCTCGGTTCCACGCTCGCTCGCTGCCATTTCGCGTAGTAAGTATTCGAATACAATGCTCCTCAAGTATCGAATCGTCGATCTATCCTTCCCATCGATCGCGCGTAAATGGCGCGCCTCTCCCTCCGTCGTACGTAACACATCGGAAATAACAACGATTCAACGCCGTACTTCCAAATACCACCGTTTCGAGTATCGCCCATATCGTCCATATCTCTTTTTTTTCTTTTTTTTTTTTTTTTTCTAAAGAAAAATTTAAAGTCTCGAAAGGCTAGTCGAGGCTAGTCTCGAAGGGAAGGGGGGCTCTTCGAGAAAAGACTCGGACGACTCGGTCAGTAACCAGTTTCGAGTCGGCCGCGTAAAATTAACGACATTGTTATAATTAATTAGCCTTTGGCTGTTGCGCGCGCGGGCTTCGTTAGCGCGAGGGATAATTGGTCACAGAGGATGCGTTTCGAGATGCGTCGTCGCGGTTCGTAATTCTCGCTCGGCTATCCACTCCGCTCTCCGCAAAACGCGTAAAGTCCACGCGCGGAGGCGCGTGTACCGGTGCAGAGGCCGTGCTCACTCGCGCAACGTTCCAACTTCCTCGACTCGATCAACTCCATCGACCGTGGCCAAAACAAGAATAAAAACAAAAGAAATAAGAAAAATTCTCGATCCTCTTGAAAAAGTGACTCGAACTATTTCATATCGGTCCCTCGTCTTTCGAGAATTTGCATACAATAATAACAATAATGATAATAACTGGTAGAGAGGGGGGAGGTAAACGAAGGAAACGCGGGCTCGTGAAATGAGATTAATAAAGATTAGCAAAGTCGGAATAATATAATATGATCTCGTTAGAGCGATTAGCCCGCGGAGCAGCGGGCTGCAGAATGTCTGGCTTCTTCCTGCACGCGGTCGCCTACCCGGCCATAAGTCCGTAAGTCGGTAAGTAACCGTAAGTAAGGCTCGACGACGAAGGGGGAGAGAGAGAGAGACCCCCGAACAACAGGAAGCCCCTTGCGGGTGGTGTAGGCACACCTTTCGAGACCGCGAAACCGGAATTAAATTTCCTTTTCCGCTCCCGAATTTTCCCCTTCGAAAAGAAAAAATAATAATAATAATAAGAAGAAGAATTATATTCCTCCTTTCTCCTTCTTCCTCCTCCGTGTAACGTGACTCAATTTCAACGTCTCAATTCGAAGCGACAAACACGCTTAAGGAGGGCTTAAACTGCTGCAATTAAAAGCGAAACAGAGGGAGAGAGGTGGGGG
>NW_006263587.1:336796-337341 GCF_000469605.1 Apis dorsata
GAAATAATAATAATGGAAATTGAAGCATGGATGATTCGATCGTTGGATGAACGGAGTTTTATTTTTACGTATATTCTTGATGAATCGAGAAGAATTCGTTCGTATTCGCATCATCTTATCTCGATCGATCGATATTTTTATTTGATATAAAATTGGTTTCGAAAGAAGAAGAAGAAGAAGAAGAGACTTTTGACGGAGCGCGAAAAGGAGCTGTTACGTAAAGGAAATGACTCGATCGAAACGAGCTCGAGAAATGGACGTTATCATCGTGACGCGTTGAAAAACGCATGCATATGGATGCGGCCTAGCGGCCGGCGAGCGAATTAATTTCTCCATAGTCCACGATCCTCCTTCCAACGAATCTTCGAACGTTAAACCAGGTGAATTCGCTCTCCGAGTTTTTTTCTCTCCATCCTCGTAACTGACCGTTATTACATCTTAATATATATATATACCTTTTTTTCTTTTCACATCGCGCATACATTACACACACATATATAAACATATATATATATATATATATATATATATATATATATATATAT
>NW_006263588.1:0-11273 GCF_000469605.1 Apis dorsata
GTATCTTTTAAGTGATTTAATTTTATATATTTTTAAATTATAATATAATTAATGAGCAAAAACATTTTTGATCTTTTTGAAGATTATTTTTTAGATTATGTAATAAGTTTCATAAAATATCAATTGTGTTTCTTATCTATAAAGTAAGATAAAAATATGTTAAAAATTGGAAAATCAGCGCCATTTTTAAATATTTTGGCACAATGTTTTAGGTACAAATAGGGAGCAATTTAATGGAAGATTAAATGAAAGTTTTTTATATCTAGACTATATTAAAGATATTAGAATTAATCTTGCCTTTCTCCAATGTTAAAATATGGTTTTTTAAAAGAGTAAGTTAGAGTAAGAATTTAGATTTAGCTCCATCTCTTAAATACTTTCTAATGAAACTTTAATATTTACAAGATGGCGATGATTCTCAATTCTTATCTACTTTTAAAAAGATGTCTTTAAGACTAAAGAGATGGCATTAATGATCAATTCTATTTGCTCCTTGTTTATGTGTATTCCATTTAATTTATTCTATAGATGGCGCTGATGCTACAATTTTTATCTTTTCTATTCTTCTCTTCTGTATTTACTTTTGGCGCGTAGTTTCAAGATATTCAACGTCAAATTTTTTTTTTATCTAATATAATATATTATAGAAAATTTTTTCTATGTATAATTATTTCTACGTAGAAGTAAATAGAGAATCAAAGAAAATAATTTACTTGCTTCAATTCTTTGATTGGGACATTTAATTATTCCATTTTATCCAGATTTAGTGATTTGAAGATTATTAATGAAGATTATACAGTAAACAGTATATTCCATTTTTTAATTTTAAAAAAATATATTCAACAATTTAATCGATAGTGAAATAGTTTTGAATAATAAAAATATATTCAGTAAATTATAATTCTAAAATAAACGAAGTTAGTCTTGAACAATATTATTTTTTGCCAATGTTATTTATTTTCCGAACAGTAATTTTCTGAACAGAACTGTTGCTGATATTTCATCAGACATAAAAAAAACAAAAGAAATAAAGAAATAAAGAAAACAATTAGTAGAATAACAAAAAAGAATTTGTCCGTTAAGATGGTAGAGAGGTTTGAGAGTAGTGTTGAGGATAGTGTTGAGGGTAGTGTTGTATGAGAAAGGATAATATAGGGTGAAAAAGGAGAGCGATGATTGGGCGGGGCAGAGGATGCGTGGTCTGGTCTAGCCCGGCCACATCCAGTCTGCCGCCGACTGCGTAGTTGCGCAGTATTGCCACTGAGTGTCGTGTGTGCTAGTAGAAGAGGATATAAACGGTATGCCGGTGCACGGGTCAGCCTGACTCTCTTTTTCCGGTCCTTTGTAAAACATCGTATCTCTTCGTTCTAGGGTCGTTCACCCTGAACGTGCTCGCGTTATCCTTCGAAATCCATTGTTTTTCTGCTGTGGTCTTCTTTCATCATAATCATCATTATTCATTCTGATTGAATTTCCAGCAAGTTTTCTGATACTTCTTTCTACGCCGAGAAACGTAAGCGATTCCTTTTCTGTTATCTTGCTGCCGAGATTGTTGTCACTTGCTTGCGCTCGAGGAAACTATATTCCGTGTTTGATAGATAAGTTACTATAGAGAGGTTAAAAGGATGCTGTGTGTTTTGAATTCGAGAATACTTGGACTTTGATAAATTTTTGAATTTATTGCTTGATTAATATGGATTATTGAGCAAAGAGCAATTGTTTAGGATTAAATGGATGTCAATTGGTTGAAATTGAGAATTAAATTATTAGAAATAAAGTAATTTTAATAGTTAATGTTTAATTATTTATTTAAATATTATTAAAGAGTATAGAAATATAAAATCGCAGATAATGAATTAAATAAATATTATTTGTTTTTTAAGAGAATAGTTTCTATAAATATTAGTTATTACGTTCTGTTTAACATTATTATTCTATTTAGCATTAATATTTTTAGATTAAATTAAATAATTTTCATCGAAATATTTATTTATTTTTCGTTTAATTTAAAATCACATAAAAAATAATTTCAGAATAATTTCTTTTGGAAATAATACTTTTTTTTCAAAATTAATAATCAAAATCATGAATATTATGTATATGAATATTACGTAACATTATTTTACTGTGCTTTCTGCTACATCAAATTATCCTTGTCTCTATTATTCCTGGCAAGGCATAATATTTGAACTATTTTTCTCTATAGTTTAATAAGATTTATTGTTTGTCATCCAACGTATCATACAACTTGTATTTTGAATAAAATATCAACATTAAAATATTATAAAATATTAACATTAAAGATTAACATAAAATTTCGAAAAACTATTTATATTTCGTTCATTCGGAATAAAAGATGATTTCACAACCATGAATGAATGGAAACTTTTTTTGAGAGATAATAATAATATTTCTAATAATTTCTGGATAAAATATTTAAACCAATTTAGATGTAAAACTATTCGAATTGAATATTCTTTCATTGACTTTGGTCAATGTGAAAGAATATTGAATTTTTTAATTATAATAATATTATTTTCGAGTATTTTATCATTTTTATTTATTAGTTATTTATCATTTTTATTGATCATCATTTTCATCAATATAATTGATATGATTTTCCAAAGATAAACATTCTTATATTATTATATCTTATATTCTTCGTAGTATTTTTATATTTTTCATCTTTGTTTTTTTCTATTAAATTACTAATGATTGTTAATATTTTATATATTTTTATATATTCTGTATATATTTTATTTTCTTAAAAATAGAATTAAAAAAATATAAATACATAATTTTTTAAATTTTAATTTTATAATTATTAGAATTCTAAAATTGATCTAATAATTGAATTTTCATATTTAATTCATATATCTATGTCTATATTATTTGTCAAAGCAAAAACAAATGAGTAGAATTGATAATAGTAACGGAGATGTAATTTGGATTTATTGTTGAAACGATCGCCATAGAAAAACAATTCATCGAAAGATTTAATGCAATGTGGTAGCTAATTTCTTGCACGCATGATATTCGGTTTACTTCACCATCTATTTTTAATAGTACTCGAGCTAATCTGAAAATTTACTTTTGACAATGAAGATTTCACAATATAATTAGAATAAATAATTATATTTGGATAATGATTAATAATGGAAATAGATCATTAATCATTTTTATTCGAACTTTAATAAAATTTGAATTATTTTTAATACAAAGGAAAAAGAGAAACAGAGAGAGCATCATTTTTAAGCTAAAATTATTTAAAATATTTTTAAATATATGATATATATATATAGAAATATTATATGCATATATATATTTTATAATATATACATGTATTATATTTTTTATTTTATCTTTTACATTAAAAAGTTTAAAAATATTTAATAATTAAATAATATGAATATTTTTAAATTTTATATTTTACTACAGTGATATTACTACAGTGTAATTAATGATTTTACAATGTAATAAAAAAGTGCAGACTCATTTTCTCGATTTAATTAATATATTTTTATAGTTGTAGTAGTCTTCGTAATCTTGTAAAAATGGGTAATAACGATTCTAATTAACGATTTGCGTAACTTTTACGAACTTTGTAGAAGAATATTTCAAAAAGTAAATTCTGAAAAAAATTATTATGATATTATATTTTCCCTTATTATGATATTATCAGTTATACTATCTTTATTCTTAAAAAAATTATTCCTTAATAAACATTTTTTTTTCTCTGTATTATAAGTTCGACAATCATTTTATTTATCATTATAATTTTTAAGTTGTCATTATATTATTATATTATTAAATATAAATTAATTTGAAATTTACATATAATTGTATATAATTTTTATATAATTTATATATATATAATTTTTATGAATTACATAATGTATAAAAAAATTGATTTATTTATGTTTTACGATTTATTGTTCTATATTAGTTATGAAGACTATTATTATAAAAGCGATTAATTAAATTGAGAAAATTATATATAATTATAATTATTATAAATTAAAAAAATAATTTACAAAAATTAAAAAATTTGAAACAAAATATTTTAACGTAAAGAAAATATTTTTCATTGCACTCTTTTTCTCTGTATATATTATATAAATAGTATTATATAATATCAAAAATTTTTTAAATTCAATCATTATTATATACATTATTATATATATCATTAAAATTAACATCAGAAAAATTTTTTTTTTATAAAGAATCCATAGATTAACCAAGATTTATAACATCCTCCAAAACCACCCTTTACCGAAAAAATCGATAAAGGGGAGTTGAGATGGAGAGTGTGCTGGTAAATGTGGGTGGATTTAAACGAAGAGTATCGAAATTTATTCCGGAAATACGCGCATGCACTGCTTTTGCCAACTTCCCAACGAAATACTGAATAACTATACTATATAGGTATATTATGTAGATATATATGTTTATATCGAATGGTACATAGACACCACGCAGTAACGAGGCTATGTATCCTCTTTTACTTACATATGTATTGCATAATGGCCATATATATCACCTATGCACCTATGAAAAATAAAAATTCGCTTTATCTATCGATCCTTGTGCCCGTGGTACACGTGTACAATCGCGATTCATTCGAGCATTTCAACCGTTTTCCTTGTATTTGTAGACGACAAATACGACAAAACATTTATTACATAGCAGATAGCCTTTGTTACATAGCAGATTTTTACATAGAAAAGTATATAGTACAAAGATATTTTAATAATTTTTTTTTTTCTAGTCTTTTTTTTTTCAATAGGAAATACTTGAGAATATTTAAAAAAATCTTTGTCTTTGATTTAAAAATAATAGTAGATTTTTTAAAGATGATAATTTTGACGTTTTCTTTGCGATGAATTGTAAATGAATTTTAGCTTTTTCTAATAATATTTTAGTAATTTTAATATTTTTAATTCAGAATATTGATTTTGTTTTTTTTTTGAGTATTTTTTATTTAAGATTTTTTAAAAATTGTTATAATTTAAAAAATATATATATGTGTATATAACAGGATAGCTGTTTGTGCATATTTAAAATTTTTTCGTTTATATACGAAATAGACAAATTGAAAAATGAATCTTGAAAGTATTTTTTAGAAAATAAAATCGTAATAAGAAAAAGTTGAATAATTAATTTTTCTTTTTCGAGAAAATGTTTTTAAACGAAAATTTATTAATAATTAAAATTAAATATTTAATTATAGCTATTTTAATACATTAGTATTATAAATTAATAATAATTTATAATAATATTACATTCAATAATTTTTTAAAGTTTTTTTACAATGTAAACTTTGGTTAAAAATACATGACTTTAAGTGATTCATTTTCTCAAGAATTATTCATCGATCACGTCTGTGTATCGGAGAAAGCTAACAAAGTATACATATCTGAGAGAAGAGAACAGATTGTTTTATCAAGAAATATAATCATAAAATATTTCAAATTAGCAATCATGTGAAAAAGTCTTAGAAATAAATTGAAACTTATTTGTAGTTGAAAACAAAATGCTGAAAGATATTTTTTAAAATGAAAATTAAATTTTTAAAATTTATAAAAATTAACTTGAATAAGCGATATAGACAGAAACAATGAAAATTTATAGAATCGATTGGCTATATGTTATAGTAAAATTAATTTCATTATTGAAAAAAAAAATCTGTTCAAATTCAGCAGAGTGTGAATTGAAATGAAACGATTCGAAAATATCATTAGAGAAACCCTTTGAACAATCATCGATTCTTGAAAGAAAGCAACGATGCTTGACGAGCATTCACGCGTTTATTATCTTTTTTTTCTTCTCTTCTTTATAAAATACATTGTGACATTGTATTTGATTCAATAGACATCAACTGAGTGACCTAAATCTTGTTAACTATACACAATTTTTTTTTTTTATTCTCTTTTGGAAAATGACTATTGAAAATTTTTGTTATAATTGATAAAGACACGGATAATAATCTAGATTATGAACATTTTAAGATAGAAAATAAAGAAGGTATAAATAATGAATAATTCACAATGTTTTAAAATTATGAGAGCAATTATTTCTGAAAGATCACAAAGATAGAAATATTTTTATATAATTAAAATAGAAGAAAAAAGTATGTTAATATTTTAAAAAATACTCAAATTAATCAATAAGTCTTATTCAGTATCCCTAAAAGAATAAACACATCCTCTAAAATAATAATTCTATTAAAAAAAATATCAAATTGATAAATTAATTATTTTACTTTTTTAAAAAATTATTTCATTATAGATACATTCACTCATGCTTTAAGTAGAATAAGACGATATTAAGTCAGACTGTGCAACACTTGGCTTCATTGGATTCATTAGAGAGGAAGTGACGTCTTTCATTTCTTTAAATTAATTTTTTTATCTATGTATAGATTCTTTATTCAAATGTCTAATTTATACATAATGCGTAAATATTTGATTTAATATGTTTTTATTTCTTTTTTTTTTTTTTTTTTAAATTTTTGTTTCGATATTTTTTACCGTTTCACCGCGTTAATTGATTTTAAAAATCCAATAATTTTGTAATTACTATCATCCGATACGTATATGAATATATATTCGTCTATCGTTAGAAATATCGCTCGATATAAAATATATATCAATCAGTGCATATTTATATGGTATATGATGTTGCATTATTTTTGATAAATAATTATTTCAATTATTTATCGGTTAAATCGTATCGAGTTTTAAAAATATTTAAAATAACATTTCATCTTGACATCAATAAAAAAGATTCATGATATATTTTTAAATATATTTTTAAAAATATAATATTAAAATATACTTTTTGTTTTTTAAAAATTTTATATATTTTTTGATATTAAAAAAATTAAAATATTAAAGATATATATTTATATTCTTTGAGATAAGAAAAGTATTTTATTATTTGAAATATACTTTGTTAAGTATGAGAAATTTAAGATTGATGGACGCGCAACGATCAAAATTTAAACTTCGCGCTCCTAAGATTGAGGCGTAAAACTTTCAATTATTTTTTGATTTAATAACAAAATTTTAAATAAGGAACAAAGCACTTTTAAATTAGAACAATTAGAACAAAAAATTAATATAAATATTGATCAATTTAAAATTGTTTTAATAATTAATATCTTGAAAAATATTTCAATTAACTTGCTAAATTTTGTTTTTACAGTATTGGTCAATTATTATTCTCTCTCTCTCTCTCTCTCTCTCTCTCTCTCGCTTTCTATTCTTCTATCAACAAAAATTGAGAGATCAAGCAAGAAGATATTTAATGAATAGGGATGGATAAAGTGGTGTGACCTTAAATGAATCAGGAGGACAATATCTAGCAAGTTGAGAAAAGAAGAAATTTCAATTGACAGAAAGCATAGGATTAAGTACAAATGGCTACGCCACCGGATTCACCGGGACCGGAAGAGGCCCTCTTCGACTTCGAGAGTGCAAGAACCAGACAACAGACTACAAGACCGGTTGCCCTTGAGGAATTGCTCCGACAAACCAAGTTCTCTAGGCAAGAAATACGCGTGATGTATCGTGGCTTTAAACAGGTATATTGAATCCGAAAATATAGCTAGTGATACAGAGTTGTGATTCCTGGAACAACAAATAAGGATGTGAGTCATACTTGGCTGGTGTGATCACTTCTCAATTACCCTCGTATAGGTTACGAGTTGAAATTTCATCTTTAAACAATGAGAAACAATTTAAATTCAGGGGCTTGTATTTTTGTAAAAAGTTTCTAAGTTTGATTTATTTGAAAACGAAATCTAAAAAAAATGGTAGAAAATTATTTTTAAACGTGAAATCATCCATTTACTGCTTTTTTTATTCCAACATAATATTTTGTTTAATTCTATATAAATTAATTCTATTAACGAATTTAAATGTCGAAATTAAGAAGCGAATTCACTATATTTGTTTCACTTTGAAGGTTTTTTCAAGAATCATAACTATTTTTTACTTATGCTCTTCAAAGTTAGTTTTTCCATAGTGATTTGAGATTAATTTTCAGCATGATAGTATGCCAGTGAATTTTCTTTATGGAGTGAATTTGATAATAATAAAATTTAATATAATAATAATTCTTGAAACTTTAAGTAGAGATTATTATCTTGCATCAATTTTTTTGTAAAATAGATACAATTGTAACATATTATATTTCTTTAACTAGACAATTATGTCACTGGCTTACCATCAATTTTCTTTCATAATTTTATTTGAAATGAAATGAATGAATGAATATTCATGACAAGTGTAAACGTTATAGGACTCTAGGACTTTGAATATCTTCCTTTTTTCTTCCATTATATATGTCATATTTATTTGAAAATATTCTTTAAGGAATCATGTGTCATTTGTGTATTATTATTTCAGTTATTTCTAAAATATAAATATTTCCAAACAGCAAAGATAGGATAGATAGGAAAAAGAATGGATTTAGAGGATTTAAAAGATAAAGTGAATTTTTTATAACTCTTTTGACCAACGATTTATTTTTTGAACGAAGTCTTTCAATTTATAGGTTATACATGTTAAGAGATGAAAATAGATAATTTATGCAATAATTTAATCAACAATTTTGTATGCAATTCCAATGTTTTCTGTGGCAAATATGGTCTTGATGTTGAAACAATTCGCGTTTTATTTTTGCTATAAATGAAAATTAGAAGGAAAACGTAACATGCCATGTCGTGTCACTCATAAAATATTTACACAACATTTTGAGAATAAGTAATAGAGGCGATAGTTATTTCTTCTCGAGTTCAGGTTTTCTTCAAGATTGATGTTGTTTCTATATAAACATCGGAAATAGTCAAATCAATATGATAGTTCAAAATAAATGTTTTAATCTGATTTAACGAGTTAAATTAATTGTTTTTTTTTTTAATTAATTGATTGAAAGAAATTTTTTCAAAATGTTAAAATATTCATGGAATATTTTTGGTTTTCTGAAAACCAAAACAAATACAAAATTTAATACATACAAAAATATTGATTAAGACTTATTTATTAAGTTAAAAACAATTTTATATTAGACAGAATAGTTATATAAAAGAAAAAAAACAAAATATTAGAATTATTTTAGAATTTAGAAGAAATTTTCTGTTATTTTTAATATTTTTAATATTTTATATTTAATATTTTGACTTTATGAATTTCATAATGAAAGTAAGAGATTTTTTGGTCATCTTTCAAGAAACATCCATGTTATTATTCATTCTTTTATTTTACTAATAAAATAAAGAAAATTTTAGTCAAAAGAAACAGTACTTTATGTTAAATGTTTAATTTTTGGAATATTTAAATGTTCAAAGTTGCTCGTCCACATATCTTCTATTGAGAATATAACTTTTCAAACAAATGAATTTGGAACTGTAACAAAACCACCTGTATATTTCACAGTAATTTATCGAGTTAGATAGAACTTTCTATTCTTCAACTAGAATTTATCCACATTACACGATGTCTATCTCATTTGGATAAACCAAGAATAAATTCAACATATTAATCTTTTTGAAAGAAACATTTTCATTCATATAAAAATATTTTTTCCTGTATTATAAATTTTTTATTTAGTATTTTAAAATACACTTAATATAAATTATCAAGATTGATATAAATAATATTTTTATTAGTTTTCTATTGTATTTTCTAATGTTCTTGTTATCTTGTTGTCATTTTTCTTTATTTCTTCCAAAAGTTTTAAAAATATTTATTTATGTTCATCAATATTCAAAGAAATTAAGAAAAAGAAAAGTGAACATTCTTTGATAAATATATATATATATACATATATATTATATTAATAATAATTTTAAAATTAAAATCTGTATTATTACTTTTTGGAATTGTCAATATTTTAATGCATGAATAGTATTATAATAATGTTAGAATAGTATTTTAATGCATGATTCTTTAATGAATTCAATTATCGACATAAATCATTCATCAAACCCTTTGATTTTTTATATCTATCAATAGATATAACTATAATATGAAGTAAACAATGATAATTGGCCATAAATATTATATTATTCGATAAATCCGTATTTTAACATGTATACACGTGATTCAGTTTGTATTAATGCAATCAATTTCCAGCAAACATTAAAAGCTTTCTTTGTATAATACAATGTGCAGCATCTTAATTAGACTAGAATATTTCGAATGGATCGATACATTGATCATATCATCAGTTGTTTCATAGATGGAATGTAATGAATGGAAAATAGATATACACATATTTATATAAAATGTTTTTGCAACTAGTCTATTGATGTTCAAAATTGTGAATTGTGTATATTTTTTTTTCTTTAGTTTCATTGGAAAATATATAATTTTTAACTTTTCCAACTAAATATCATGTATAGTACTATCGATCTGAACTTTATGCTCTTACTGACCTAAAAGTGTGTCACGACGATTACTATTTCACGAGACGCTGTAAAGTTTCGAAATTTTACTGAAACTTTTCGAACAGACATATGACTCGACTTTCAATCATCCATTTCACTGAAAGATTATATATATATATATATAAAACAAGACATACTTTGGAAGATTTGAATTATTAACAGGAAAAGAAGAGCATTTTGATATAAAATTATGAATTGAATATTAAAAGAAATTATAATTATAATATAAAGATAGAAGAATTGAATGATTTTATTAATTTTTCATTTATGTATTTTGTCACATATTTTTTTTAATTCAATTATCATAAAATAATTTTCTATATCATTTTCAGAGATATTTTTCTTGTATTGCATAAGTATTTATATTTCTTTATATATTCTCTTTCTTTATTTGTAACTTATTTCATAAAGATGTCTTTATTATATCTTTTATTATTCTTAAAAAAGATTTAATATTTTTAAAAAAAATTTCCATGTTTCTCCTTTGTTCTCATATTAAAGAGAATATTTAAATATAATTAATTAATTATTAAAAAAATAAATTAAAAATAAAAAAAATTAAATTGCCTCCTAGGAAAAGACTATATCGGTTCTCTGAAAAGATCGAAAGGTTGAATATCGTACTTCTGTTGCAGCCACTTGTAAACGAGCATTTACACGCGACGCGAAACTAAAAGCCCTGAGCCTAGAACGTTTTACGGGTATGGCGAAAAAAGCTCGGATTTTTCGAGAGTTCCTTAGATGTTTTAATTGCGCTATTTCGTCACTATACGCTTGCCACTCGAGCCGTTAAGACTGGCAATTGTGTCAAGAGTATGCG
>NW_006263588.1:11510-12128 GCF_000469605.1 Apis dorsata
CAAAGTATTGCAAGAATGTGCACAATATTTTTTCAAAATAGGTCGAAATAGGTCGAAATAGGTCAATGAACAAAAAAATATTATCTAAAAATTGAAATTGCGTATCATTCCACATATATGTCTATAAAGTTATTAATTTTGTGAGTAAAAATTTTCATTATAAAAATTATAAAAGTTTCATTATAAAATTGAGTCATATTTCTACATAATTATGTAGAAATACATAATTATGTACGTAATAAATACATAATTATGTAGACATATATATATATATATATATATATATATATATATATATATATATATANTAAAAATAAAGTATTCATATTTTATCTTCACGGAAAAATCTAATCAAATGTATTTTCTATAATATTGATGTATAATTGATTAATACAAGTTCGGTATTTTCTATTCCATAGCTTCTTTGTCGAAGAAATAGTTATTGAAGAAACACAACATCTTCATTGTTTCCCTTGTTCTTTCTCTCTCGATCTTGAGTCTTGGGAACTAGAAGTCTTCTTCTTTCTCTTTTTTTCAATGAAAGCGTAAAGGTTAGGCGAGTATTACCACGCTCGTCCTATTGAACTCGATTCTATTTAAGGGAATATGGCGGGAGTG
>NW_006263588.1:12207-27169 GCF_000469605.1 Apis dorsata
GTGTCGGTATCTAGTGGAAATCGAAGAAGGCCGACACCAGAGGCCGCGTCGAGGCCGGGACCTTGGCGTTTAGAAAAATTGTAAGTACTTATTTAGGCCCATATAATAACATTCATGAAGATCGATAGTATAAATGAAATTTTCGCTAAATTGTCGCTTTCTCGGATATATCTTTGAACTTTCACGCATTTCTCTAAATTATTTTAGTTTATTTTGTTATAATCATATTCTAGATAATCAATTTTAGTTTTTTTATGAATTCTTGCATAAATTAATGTAAATTTTCTTTTGTCAATAATAAATAATGATTGGTTCAAATGAGATATGAATTGAAAATTTAAAAAATATTGTTTGATTATAATATTGATATTTTATGTAGAAGAATATATATTTAAAGAATATATATTTAAATCCTGATATTAATTTGGATATATATTCTCTTTTATATTGTCTTAAAAATTTAAATTTAAAAAAGGTATTTAATATTGTATATTTTTTAATTTAGAAATTTATATATTATTTATGGAAATATATGTATATTTTTTAGAATATATATATATTCTAATATATGTATATTTTTTTGAAAAAGTAGAAACAATTTTTTTTTATTTGTTCTTGTTATATTACATGAAAAAACAAAGAATGTTGTAAATACAGGTTAATAAGAACTATACTTGTATACTTGACTGAAGAATCCAATGTTTCTAAAATTCACTAATCTCTTCTTTAATTCAACTCGATTCATTTCATGTTTTATAAAAGTTTCATCCATCTTTGTCCATCTTTGTATCTTTGTTATTTAATATGCAAACATTATAATTGTGTACTGTTAACAATATATGTTACATATTAATTTCAATAGTAACTACTGCTTCAATTACAATTCACATGTCAACTGAAATTCTAATAAGGGGAATTTCGATATTCTCTTGGGAATAGAATTCAATAGCGCTGTTCCATGTAATTGAAGCGTATATCTTCATAATTTACTTTCTCGATAAATATAAAGATAATGTATTATAAATAATTATATGTTCATTTTGAACATATAATTATTAAACATATAATTATTAAAAAAACATTTAAATAATTGAATTACAAATTTGTGTTTAATACAATTATTTTTATTAAAAAATTAAAATTAGTAATACTCTTTACGCATTTAATTATATCTTAAATTACATTTCTCATCTCAGCAGAGCGATTAAATTATCGGAAATATGTGAACTTCCGTTGTAAATATCAAATTAAAAAAGTGAAAATCGATTTTTAATGTCAGAATTTCATAATTGATAATTGCTGTAAGATACAACGAAGGAATTTATTTTCTTCGAGCATAAATATGGTTTTAAAGAAATTATGAACTATAACCTCTTGATAATCGATAAAATTTTATGATCTCGATCGGTTGACCAAATATTATATAAAATATGAAAATCATTTTTATGCAAAAACATAATTTAATTAAAATTTTTTTTGAAAATCATTATATTTACTCCAATTTTACATCAAAATTTAAACAGTATATTTTCTATTATAAAAGTTATTATACATATACATTTAAAAAGATATATATTTAGGAAAATAAAAATAATTTTATTTCAATTAATTTTTGAATAAAATTATAAGTCAGTATTCTGATTAATATAGGGATATTATGATTAATATAGAGAGTGTATCATTTTAATTGATTTTTAATAAATATTATAAAATATATATACAATATCTATTGGAATAATTCCTCTATTCAACTGAAATATTAATAATATATGTTTGATATTTCAAATATATATCTATTCTAATATGCAAAAATTATTGCAATTAAATAATATTAAGTAAAATTATAAAGTAATGTGCTTTTTTAAAAAATTAATAATAATTTATATTTTAAATTTTATAATTTTTATATGATTCAATCTTGGAATCATTTTTTTACATTTCAATATACAAAAGCACAATACTGAACCAGATTAAATATATTTTTCTCACGAAAAAGAAATAATCGAGGAAAAATATTCCTAGGATTGCACGAAACTGGATCTTTTATTTTTTTCCGACAACCGTTTGTCTTAATAATGAAAAAAGTCTTAGCACTGGCCCACTTTTGCTGCAATTTACCGTACTCACGATTCTCGCATAACTTCTTCGAAGTAGTTGCATGCTCGTTGCACTGCTCTTTTGTTGCCAACTCTTTCATTAGTCCTTCTCCATTGCGACGATCATTTTCTTCATACTTCCTCAGGCAATGGATGAACATTTAGGTGGAATGGAGACATTATCATTGAATATTATGCAGAAATGTTAATTATTCTATTGATATTGGAATTTCTTCCTGTACTTGCTTTGAATGCATCCAATCAATTAAGTTTAACGAATTTTGATCATTTTAATATAATATTAAGAAATTTTAAGAACATATTAAATAAAAATATATACAAAATAAAATGTTTGTTTATAATTTGTATTGTTTCTTTTTATGCTATGTTTTCTATTTTATGCTTTTTTTCTTTTATATATTTCTTTTATATGTATATTATCTTATTTTTAAATTGAATTTTTTAATAATAAATTTTTTAATAATAAATTTTTTATAATTTTTTAATATAATTATTTTTATATTTTTTTTTATCTCTTTCATTTATTACTCTTGATTTTTATTTTTTGTACATAAGTTTGCATTTTATTATCAATTTTCTTATTTTTTGAGCTTATATATTGAATATATTATTGTTGAGTATTTGTTTAAAGATAGACACATCGCTGGAAATTCTTTGTGATTCTTCAAGCATCTGTTTCGTATTCTCTTTCAGTTTCTTTAGTTTATTTCTTAAAAATAACAAAAATCAGAGATCAAGTATCGTATTAATAAAATATATAACTTTTTCTTACCTCATTACACTCTCGTAGATAGAATTTTCTGATTTTTTCGAGAAATTACACATTCGAGCTTTGAATTCCACTATAAACGGAATTTCCTTCAGTGCTAAGTCAATTGTTTCTCCAACTAAAGTCACATTATATTATTCGTTTATTTTATATACAATATTATTATTCTTTAATCAATGAATATTTGAATAGAAAATTGATTTATAAAAAATAAAATAAAGCTAATTCAGAATATTGAATCAGATTTTATATGATTTGATAATATATTATATATATTGAATTATATATGTTTTTAATATATTACATTCAAAATAAATAATTATAAATTGTTTAAATTTATTTTTTAATTTTTCTTTTACTTTTTTTTTTTACTTTTAACTATCTACGTAATTCATACACTATAATTAACAAAAGAAATTTTTTTTTACTAGGAACATATCTCACTTTTTTCATTAAATTCGTTGTTCGACACATCGATACTTAAATTTTCGAAATTGATGGAACCAGAAATCAATATATCGGCCAGTGCCATACCTCCTGCAGCTTCTATTTTGCAAGCATTCAAATTGAGAACTTCCAAACTTTCGTTTCTTAACAGAACTAAAACAAACACAGACAATGAACTCTTGGGAATGCAATTTCAATCTGTTCTTTGCTTAAGATCACTTCTTTGAAAATTGTATAAGCCTTACTAAAATCAAGTTAGTTTGTACAAGCTCTAGACAAAGATCTACATAGATATAAGAAAATTGTTCAATTGTAAAATTTTTTTCAATTATTCAATGAAATAAGTAATAATAATAAACATTTTTGTTTTAGGAAAAAATAAATCTAAACAAAAAACAGCAATGAAATAAATAAGGATTAATTTTGCAATATATTCATAATAATTATTATAAATACTATTTTTTTTTATTATATTAAATGCCCTACATATATATTCTATGCATTTATGTAAGTTATATATGTAGTTATAAATCATGGAAGATTAACTATTCGATGAAATGCAAAAGCCAAACAAAAATCCAGGGTAACTTCCGGCGAGAGATTAATGGAATGGAAGTCGAGCACAGTGTTTGTTCTATGGGATACAATCGCCTTTCGATACAGTAGACAGTTTAAATATTGACTCATAAGAGGATAAAGTTAGTAACCCAATATCTTGTACACTTACGGGCACATATGTGAAACATCCCGTTGTCTAGCAAAGGGTTCATCCCTAGATTCAGAACTTTAAACATTATCGAGTTTTCCAACTTTAACATCCCATAAATTATGCCAGCAACTCCTTCCGGTCCTATGTTATTGTTCTCCAAATTCAATACCTTCAACTTCTTGTGCAACAATATGAATTCACCAATTGCCTGAGCTCCTACGTTTCCCAGTTTGCAATGAGAGAAATTTAATTCTTCTATCTGTGCTTAAAAACATTAAAAATATAATATGAGGAAATTTATTAAAAAAATTGCTCGATAAAAAAACATTATGGAAAAGTATATGGAAGCATTATAGAAAAAGAAGATTAAATTATTTGAAATATTAAGAGAATGTGTAGATGTTGAAATACAAAGTATTATAAAAAAATGGATGATTATAAGGTAGAATTCTTAAAAAAATTATAAATTATATTTTTTTTCTTTTATATTATTTTTCTAAGTTTATTACTATATGCATAATACGAAGAACATTAAAAAATTATTTAAAATATGCAATTCTTTTTTAGATTTATCATAATATTACGAACATTATGATTTTCCACCATTCCCTGAAGAAGAGCTGCAATACGTAATTGGTCCACATTGCTCCTAGTTAAACTAAACTTCTTCAATTTCTCACAAGCTTTAATCCCACGACCAAGACCCAGACAATCTTCAATGGAAATGCTTTATTTTTTTTTATTTTTATTTTTAGTTATTTATCTATTTTATTACATAAATCAAATTTTAAAAAATATGCTATAACTTAGAAAAAGAACTCACTCAAAATCTTTCCATTCGAAACCATCGTTCATATAAATCTGTCCAAAATTAATGCGAATTTCCGTAAGATAAGGAAAACGTGGTAGAATAATTTCTAATGGGATGTGATTAATGGGATATTCTATATCTTTTTCACAAGGGTCTTCATCGTTTAAAGATATCCTTGTTTTCCTGTGATATTTTAAGCAAATAAATATATTGATTACATAACATAAAAACTTGTAAAAAGAAAGATTTTAATTTTTGAAACTTTATATAAACTCGAGTAATAGTTATTTTTTGTAAATTCTTTTCAAATTATTTGGCTTTCTTTTTTTATAAATATATCTATTTCTTTTTTAAATACTTATTTATATTTTCTATTTGTTTATATTTTATATTTTAAAATAAATTTACCTACCTTGTAGGTATGAGAGAACGTATCTGTATGGTATGCACATATTTATGCACCAAATCGATCATTTTTTCGCATTCTTCCTTTTGCGGTTCGAAGAAAGTTGGATCGAGATTCTCCAAATATTCGCCAAAAATACCCTCGCAATAACGTCGTCGCCAACAATTACCATGCATAGATAAATCGTTGTGTTCCCATCTAAAATAATTCCAATCTTTTCATGTTTTCGCATTTAAATTTTTAGGGTCACGTTTAAAATAAACTAAAAATTTCTTTATAAAAATTCCATAATTCTCATGTTGGAAATGTGTGTATTGAATAGAATGCTTAAGAGGATGTTTGTTGAAAGATTGCCAAATAAAATTAATAGAATTGATGCTGTATAAAATGCATCATATACCTATAGTAATATATATGTATAATTAAATCTACTTTTTAGTTAGTAAATTAAATTTGGAATTTGACGTTTTTATGAGGATTTGAGAATTTTTTTTTTTAAATTTCTAAAAAAAAAAGAGAAAGAAATTAATTAAGAATTTCTTTTATCAAGAAAGATACTAATCACTATTTCTAAATTAGATAGAATTAAATATTCTTTTTGTTTTTCTATTTAAAATTTTTCAATTTCTTATTTTCCTATTTTCTTTCTCACTATTATTTTATTTCTATTCTTATTCTATATTTTTATTGAAATTTTTTTTATAAAATATTTTAATATTTTTATTTCCGAATTTATTAATTTTTTATTTTATAAATTTTCAACTTTCTTACTATTTTTCCTACTTTTTTCCCATTATTTTTTTATTACTTGACTGCAAAGTTAAAAGTTTATAAAATTCTAAAAAAAAAAATTTAAATTTCTAAAAAACATATTTAGTAACAAGATTTTCGATTACAACTATTTCACCTAGCTTTCGAGCAACGTTCCCAATAATATTCGTCTTCAATTTTCTTTATGGTCAATTCAAATGGCAAATCGGTAGACAAAATTTCTATTAGCTCATTTCTGTCTTCGCATGTCGGTAATTCTTCCAGTATTGGATTTCTTTTCCATTCAGAGGCTATAACACGAAGAGCAAGAGTCTTCAAGCTCGGAACTCTGTCCACGTCCCAATAAACATCTTCCGACCGAATTGTTCGTTCAGTCTCGGTCGGTAATTGTATCGTTTCATCTGAACATCTTTTAAAAAGATATTAATATTAAATATATTTTCTTATATTATTAATCTTAAAAAAATATGATTATAATAAGAATTTTTAATAATTTAAAAAAAAGAAGTCTATAAAAATTAGAATTAGAATATTAAAAAATTATATAAGATTAAATAATTTTAAATAAGATTTAGAAATTTGAAAATTATGAAATTTAGTTGATTAGACAATTAGAAAATTATAAAAAATAAAATAAAAAACTTACCGGTATGTTTCAAACACATATTTCGGTATAGTGTATGGAATTTTCATTTTTGTTGCTTCTTTTATATATTATATTCATACATATACAAATATCCACTTTGATTCATTTCCTTCTTATTTTCACCATTTTATGATCTGTTTCAAATAAAATTTATTATTGCCAACGAAAACTTCTTTTTCCAATGAATTAATATATTTATTCTTTCTATTTTTCATAAATATTTATTTTTTTTAATTAAATTAATATTCATATTGATATTTTTAGGAATGTCCAGAAGGTGTAGTGCACGAAGATTTATTTAAGGATATCTATGCAAAATTTTTCCCCCATGGCAGTAAGTTTTAATTAAAGATCCTTATCTCTTGAATAATTATTGAGAAATTATTTTAATATTTATTTGTATAAATTACAGATTCTAGTCTTTATGCTCATTATGTGTTTAAAGCGTTCGATGTTAACTGCAATGGTGCCATGAATTTTAGGGTAATTTTTATCTTTTTCTTATTATTTCTTTTTAAAAATTTTCTATTTTTTTTCATAATTTTTTAATTTTAAAATTCACAATGTTATTTATTTATCGATTTTAATTAATCAATTCTTTAATTTTCTATTTATTATTTTTTTATTTTTTAATTTACTTTTTTACAATAAAAAGAAAAAAAAATTCAAATTATAAAAAATGATATTTTTTTCAGGATCTTCTCGTCATTTTATCGACTTTGCTAAGAGGAAGTATCTATGAGAAATTACGATGGATTTTCAAGCTTTATGATATAAATGGTGATGGCTGCATCACCAGGGGCGAGTTATGGGAAGTAGTGATTGCGGTACATGAGCTCATGGGTCGACGACATCATGCTGAAGAGGAAAGGAAAGCGAGGGAGCAATTGGATAGAGTATTCAAGAAGTTTGACCTAAACCAAGATGGTATAATAACGATCGAAGAATTTATGGAAAGTTGTTTAAGGGTACTAATGTTTTATTTCATTATTATCATTTTTTTAAACAATATCCTTTTTTCATATATTGTTTGTCAATAACAAAAAATACTATAAGCTATTCAAAAAACTTTGAGTAACTTTTATTTTATTAAGATATAAATATAAGAATAATTATTAAAATAAAATTTAATTATAATAAATGATATGGTAACACAATATGATTAATAAAAATAATTTGTTTAGGATGACGTGACTACACGATCGTTGGCAAAGTTTGATTACGCGTTTTGATCTCCGGAGAAGGAAGAGCCCCCGGTGATGACCACGACAACACCACCAACGCCGCCAACGCCGCTCTCTACCACTACAACTACCTTTTCACAATCCCAATCGCCTTCACCACCGCCGCCGTCCTACTCTTTGCTGCCACCTATTCCACCGCCTTTGCCTTCTCAACCACCTCCAGGTTATACCGTTCAAGATCAAGAGCTTTATATGCTCTTAGCAGCGCACTGGTGGAATCAACCGGAGGCTCCGCTCTTTTGCTAAGGGTAAATAATTTGATGAACGAGTTAGCTTGTTATTTTTGTTCTTATTTGAGATATATATATTTTAATAATATAATTGTAAGTGATAGAAATATAATTTGAATAGAAATAAATTTTAATTAGTTTTAGATATTTATATTAGTATAATTAGATTAGTATAATTAAAAAAATAAATAAAAAATACATATATTTAATAGTATTTTATAAGAAATATTTGAAATAGGCTTCTATTAAAAGGAATTAATAAGATTAGAAAACAAGTAGAAAAAATAATGAACTAAATAAGAGAAAAAAAGAATTAAATCTCAAAAAAAAAGCAAATATTTTTTTAATAGAATTCAATATAATCTGAAATGTTTCAATTTTTTTCCAGGATAGGATAAAATATGATTCCCAAATTCTACAGTCAAAAATTCCAATTTCAAGAAAAATAAAGAATATTTAAAAAAAAAAAGCAAAAAAAGACAAAAATAAAAAAAATCAAATTCTTAAAAATCTTGTAAGTTCAAGAATTTAATCATGCTCGTAATCAATAGATGAACGAGCTACATGTATTTCTTCTTGCAGAAGAATTATTTTATATCACGTAAAGTGAGCATTAAATTATAATATCTATAATAAACTATAATGGAAAAAGAATACTTCCTTTGGGAGAGAGGAGGTAAACGATTTGTCAATTGTGGAATTGAGATTAAAAACTCAAGTCAAAAATTATCATGAGATAAAATTAAAAAGAAATATTTCAATAAATTAGAAAAGCAAAAATTAAATCGATTAATATATTATAAAGAAAATATTAATTATAAAGAAAATATTATTATATAATAATTTTTGAAGAAACAAAAATATTACGGAAGAAACTATTTAAGAATCTGACATTACACACTGAAGAAAACATTACACACTTGAAAACATTGAAACGAAATGAATTCGAAATGAAACAACATTTTGTCTTGTTTCACTTCCGTGCCAAATTCTGAAAACCTATTTTATTTCTTTCATAAGCGATGGAAGGACGTATGGCTGTGTATACGATTGAAAGACAATTTTATCTTTATAATTAGTATGAAAAATAATGGAAATGATGAAATGTTTATTAAATATTGATCTGAACAATAATTAATTATGCACAGGATATTTCTTAAATTTTTATTGAAAATAATTTTTCATAAATCAAATAATATTGAATATTTGGAACAAATGAAATAAAAAATTTATCAAATATATATTCTTATATTCTTTTATTCTAAAGATTTTCTTCTGCGGATGAAAGTTATATTGTTATGTAGAAAATTATTAAATTTTAAATTTTATTAAATTATTAAATAAATGGCTAAATTGAAGAATATAATTCTTTGATTCAAATCTGTTGATAAAAATTTTAGCGAAATATAATTAATTTGAGCAATATTTTCTTTACACACACAGGTATAGCCAGAATTATATTAAATATAGTACCATTAAAATTTGAAAGTTAAAAATTTGAAAACTGATTGTGTAAAAGAAAAAATCAAAATAATTTCAAATTTATTAAGATCAATAAGGATGATATAAATGATTAATCAAAAATATTTAAAAAATACATGTATTCGATATGTGTAATTTAACAATTATATTTTTTTGAAGGATAATTTCTTTTTCCAAATTTAGATTTTATCACATAATAAATTTAATAATATTCTGTGCTTGATAAAAAAGCTATATTTCTTCGAAGAAATACTGATTTTGTATATGAACTTATATGAACAATTTACACATTAAAAATTTCTTCAGTATGCAACGAGTATTCGGCGATAGAGCCTTAGAAATGTTAAAAAGATTGAATTTTCTATTGGAATAATCTCAAATAATTTAAAAAGAGAAATAAAAAGGTATACGAACACAATGTGGTTCTCCTGAAAAAGGAGCAGAACGATATTCTGCTTTATCATATTAATTATATACACTATATATAAATGTGTGTATCTTATACATATAAAGTCTCTATAGGGTTCAACCATTTTAAAAGTCATTTAGAATTATATCGTAGATATAAGTGATAACCAAAAATCAGTTTTCTAATATTGATTGTTGGTTGAAAACAATTTTCATACAAACATATAAATAAGCAAACATTAAAGAATATTATTAAAATTATATAGTATTATTCAATAGAAAATAAAGGGATGTTTCTATAATTATCTATATTCTGCAAAACGAAACACCAAATTGCAATAATCACTTAATAATTTAAAGGAAAGAAAACTAAGAGGAAAAAGAAATTAAGAAATAATTGTATGAGATTACACGAAACGATTTGTTAAAGAATTGTATAATTTATTGTCGATTGAACATACGACAAGATAATCAGTAGCTATAGGCACCTTGCGTCGATTTTGAAATTACTAGTTTTTCTTTTCGAATCATACATATACAATACTAGACTTTTTTCAAGTTATTTTGCAAACATATTTATTCAAACATATTTATATCCAATTTGAAATTTTCTTAATGATTTTCAAAACTTTTGTTTCATCTATTTATAAGCATTTACATTTAATGCCAAAGAATTTTCTTTATTCCAAATAGATTAATTTATTTACTAATAATAATAAATAATTAAATATTTGTAGATAAATCAAAATTTTTAGTCTCTTAAGTAGTTGTAGTTTTCAAATATCAATTTATAAAATTATTAATTATTATATTAATTATTACCCATTATTAAATAGACGTTAATTTGTAAAATTATTGGGGACACCTAATAAGAATTAATAAGAATGATTTATAAATGGTAGTTACCTTACATTAAAAATTGTAGGCAATACGTACATGTGTATAATATATGTACATATATATACATATACATAATATGTATATATATACACATAATATGTATATATATATATAAATTTTTTATGTAGTAAATCTTTTAAAGTAGAGGCTCAAATTAGAAAAATTTTAGGATAAGAACCGTTTGTTAACCTCTTCATAACACTCTTGCACTGTTATTTGTTAATCAATGAACTCCTTTCACCATGATGTTTTAATAAGAAAACAAGTAGGTTGCTAAGCGCGTTCTTATAGTAACTATCTATATATATAATTAAATAAAGATAATTAATTCGCGCTCAGATAGAATCTATAAACAGTTCAGATCTTTCTGTTCCAATAATTACTATATAGTATATTACATATTTAAATTTATAAATTATATTATTTTATATTTTTTTAAGCAAAAAACAAAAATATAACAATTAATTTATTAAATTTTTTTTATTTTCATATAAAAAAAATAATTAAAATTTTGTTATTAAATTTTTAAAAAGTTAAAAAATTGAAAATAAAAATAAAAAGTAGATTGATTGAGTAGATTTTTAATTCTTAATGGATAAATATATTTTTTTGCAATTTCTGAGAGTAAAGATTAATTCCTGAATCGTTTATCCACAATTATTTTATTATTATTATATTTTTATTATTATAAAATTTTATTATTATAATATAATATAAAATTTAAAAAAATTTTGGAATATTTATTAAAAACTTTACTTTTTTATATAATCATTCATTCAATCAAATGTTTAAAAAATGTTTAAAAAATGTTTAAAAAATTTATCAGCAAAAAAATAAAAATCTCTTTAAAAAAATGAAATCTTGCTTAAACGATTCAGAACCACGGAATCAATTAATTTTATTTCCGATTAATTTCATTTTTTTTCTGATGAAAATGTTAATTTTTATATCGATAACAAAATAAGATTGAAAGTATGTTACAAACAAGAATCCGTTAGCTATTGTTCCTAATGATGAATAAAAGCATAAACATGTATAAAGTGTTCACAACGGTTAACAAATTCAAGTATTGTGTGAATATTAATTAAATGCAGATTGTTTCTGCATCTAATTGAACAAGTCAATTGTATCCAGAAACGGAAGAATTCAATAAGTAAGAATTTTGGAACACATTTCTTGATTGCATAAAAGTTTGAATATTGAATGAGAGTTTTTCACTGAATTTCTTACTGAATAAAAATAAAATGAGCGAAATCGATTTAAAAAGCGATTATTAATGTTTTCTGACAACAATATGCGTATATACCATATTCAATTTAATGTGATTAAATAATTTTTACATATTTTCTAAGAAAACCAAAAGAGATTTTAGAAAGAGGAAACAACGAATGTTATAATTAAAAAAAAAAAAAGAAAAAACAGTTTTCTATATGTCAAATAATCTGAAGAATAAAATCTTCAATAAAAAATAATAAGATATAAAGTATTTCTGGTTTTGAAATAACGAAATTTAGATTACAGAATACCGTAAAAAAACAATTTCGTATCATTGATGTTATATATATCATGAAATTATATATAGAAATAATTAGAAAACTATATTTATAATTATTTAACTTTTTATTTTAAATATTTCTTTTTTTAAAGTATTTAACTGAAATGCTCTATATAATGAACCGGAAATGCTCTATATAATGAACTATTGATGATATTTTTGAATTAAAGTTTTCAAACACCATATGTTCAATATTTTATCATAAAAAAGATTTAAACACAAACATTTGATGATCATTTTCGTTATGGAAAAGAAACTGAATTTAAATTCTCTGTCAAAAAATTAAACATAATTTTATTTGAACAACAACAATTTTAAAACATAAGGAAAAAATGAATATTATATTTTTATTAACAATTTATCATAGCTTATTCTTTTTAAAAAAATGTAGTTTAGATCGTTACATATCGTGCGTGCTTATTGGTCATTTCAAAATTGAGAAAATCGTCAAATTAAAATATAGAAGCATAAGATGTTTAAAAATCAAATTTTAAAGAATTTATTAGATAATTAAATTATTAAATCTTGTATCAATATGTATCAATTTTATGTTGAAATGAGTATAATCATAATATACAGAATATTTCAAAATATAAATAAAAAATGAATTTTTTTAAAACTATCTTTAAACTTTCAAATTTTTAATCCATTTTTTATTTTTAAAAAATTTGATTTTTGAAATATATTTTGAAACACATTGTATAAATCAATGTAATTGTAGTCAATTCATAAATATTAGAGATAATATAAATCGTAATTAACTTTATGGGATTTATTTTGTTGATCTGTAAAATTTTTCAATCGTATCAAAATTTATAGGATACAATGCTTTCAACGTGTAAGTAGACTCATTTGCTTCTTCATATACAACTTTATCCAAAACGAAAAATCCAATAATTGATTAGCAGTTATTAATTAAACCAGCGATTTAATTTAAATCGAATTAAAGAAAATACATATATATTTGTCATTAACTATCAATGATTAATTTAATTTAAGTTTCTATACAATTTTATTTAGGATAAACAATAATATATATATATCTAGCTTTTTTGATCTCTATTCATTAATTCATTTATTTGCAACGAAAATATTTGAAAAGAATGTTTATTAATAAATGTAATTTATTTTTTAATTATTAATTCTAAGAAATTTGTTAGGTGATTAAAATTTAGTCATGATAGCATAAGCACGAATAATGAATCAAAATTTGTTATAGTAGTGACATCTAGTGTATACAAAATATTCGGTTATAGTTCATAAAATGTACAATTGATAGTTAATCTTAAAAACAGTTTTTTTATAACAAAAATGTACAATTAAAGATTAGATTAAAATGAAATCGATTAGCGATTGATTTCATACCGCCAAAAAATTTAAAATAGTTAAAATTTAAAAATAGTTGAAATTATTTAGATTATTCAATTAGAAATTTATAATTGACAAAATATATATATGATAAATTCTTGTTTATATTATTTATAATTTTTCAAACTTTCGTTTCTTGTTGTTTTTAAGATTATAAGATTATATACATACATACATTTTGCAAAAAAACTTAATTATATATCTTTACAATAAAATGTTTTTTTAAATGTTCAAATATTCCATTGATACATTATATTTAAATTCTTCTGAAATACATTCATTAATTCTTATATTGCTCTAGAATTCAAATATCATTATTAATATAATCATACATTAATTGAGAAACAAAGATTTTACATGGTACAATCACCGTATTATTTTTTATTATTCCAGCCTTTCTCTAATATTTTTAGCGTCTATGTCGATTTTTTATACTTATGTTAGATCAAATAATTATAAGTACCGATAATTGATTTTGAAAATATATATATATATACATGTTTGCAGCGTATGGATAATTTATATTTCGTAACAATTAAATTGTAAATTCACAAAAATAAAGGAATCGTTATAATTAATTATAATTAATCATTAAATTTTTGTTAAACTAATAATAATTTTAAACTAATAGCAACAATTAACAAAATAAACTAAATTACATTAAATAAATACAAAAACAACACAATGTACCATCGCAGAATTAATGATTATTACAAAATAAATATATGTATATTATATCCATATTATATCCAATATGTTTTATTTTTGAAATATTAATATAAATAATTCCAATCAAGTAATTTATTTATATCATTTTATTTAATTTTATTTTTTGAGAAATAATATTGTTTTATATTTATTATTAATCTTCTGAAAATTTATTTAAAAAGAAGATTTTTTATAATCAAATTTTAATAAAATATTTATTTTAAAATTAGGATTGCTTAAAAATTATATGTACGTTTTTTTTTTTTTGGCGTTATTTTTTTAATTATAGTATAGTATAGTAAAGTAGTATTATAGTATAGTAAACTATATTATATAAATTATATAAATTATATAAATTATAATATATTATATAATATTATTTAATTATAAT
>NW_006263588.1:27611-42099 GCF_000469605.1 Apis dorsata
TTTTTCTAAAAATAAAAAGAAAAAATAATAGTAGCATAAGCATAATAATATATATTATGATAATATAAATAATTTTATTTATAGTTTTAAAATAAACTTCACAAATGAAATTAATATTTTTTTTTTTTTTATAAACCTTCAAGAAAGAATTAGATTCAATTTTTTTTTATAGTAACTTTGACTTTTAAATGGTTGTTATAGAAACAAGCTCTTTGAAATAGTGACATTAAGTCATTTGAAGAAATGAGAATTTTAATAAAAAATACAAATTAAATATTATTTTGCTATCTATATTCATTATTTTATTTCTAAATTATAACTTAATAGTAATAGTTCCACCGTCAAACTGTCTCACAGCGGAGAGTACGTATTCTTAAAATAATTTTTCTATATAAAAACATAACCTATTTCAATAATGTTAGAAAGTATTTATTTGTTTTAGAAAAGAAAGAAATCGAGGCAGCATGCCAGAACCTGTACATCATCAAATAAATGCTGCTCGTAAAACATTTCAAACACTTTATCAAATTTCAAAGTTATTAAATACAAATTTGGATCCAACAACATTAAGTATATGCATTCGATTATGTGAGAATGGTGTAAATCCATATGCACTTGCAAATGTAGTAAAAGAATTACAAAGAGAAGTGAGAGCTATGGATAGCATTAATCAATTAGATTCTTCTACTAGCAAATCTAGTTTAAATAAATAATTAATCATTTATTATTCATATATATATATATTGATTATATAATAATTTTACATAATTTAATGAGTGAAATGAAATCTAATAATCTAATAATCATTTTTTATATATATATGCTGATAATATGTGATTAACAATAAAATATTTAATTGTTTTTAATATTACTTATGAAATTATCGATTGTTGTTCTCCATTATCTTTAATGTTAATAATGAATCATATTAATTTTTTTTTCTTATTTAAAATATATTTTTAAAATTTGTAATTGTTCTAATAAAATCAATAAAAATATAATTAATAAATAATATTTGTAATTGTATGAAAAATTTATTTTTTTATAGGATAATATAAATCATATTTATTTTGTGACTTTATTATACAATTCGTAAATTTTAGAAACATTTTATTAAGATAATAAAGTAAAAAAAATATTTAAATATAAATAATTTAAATTGTATATCTCTATAAACAAAAAAAANTATTTTTAGATATTTTAATATCTGTAAAAAATTTATATGTTATAATAAATTACAACTCCACTTTTTTTTTATCATTGTCCTTTTTAACATTTTGTTTATTTTCTATTTTATTAATTTTTGCCATATTTTCATCCTAAGAAAAAAATACAATAATTTAATATATTTCAATACATATATAATTATTTAAATTTTGAACTTAAACTTTATTCTCTATTATAAAAAATATGTTTTAATATTTTTATACCTGCTTTTTTGGATCTCTAAAATAAGTTTGGCCTTCAAGTGTCACATGAGATAATTCTGGCTGTTGTAAAAAGTAATTTTTAGCATCTACAGCTTGTGATCCTTCATGAAATAAAAAAACAGATCTTTTTTGATCAATTGGATACCTATAAAAAAATTTAATTATGTTATAAATAACTATATTATAAAAATTATGTAAGTAACATTATAAATTAAAATTTATGAAAAAGAATAATACCTTTCTGCAATTATATGATTGTTTTGAAGACTAGTTTGCCAAATTCGCATTATCATTTCAGCTTTTTCAGCAGACATATCTTCATTAGTATCCACAAACATCATTACACTTTTACCTTTCTTTGTCATTTTTAGTACATTATCAGGATTTGACATATCAAGCTAAGAAAAAAATTATAATACATAAATATAAATAATAAAGATATATAACTGTAATATATATAATATATAACATATCATATAATATATAACACTACAATATTTAAATATGCTAGATTAATTTATAAAATGCCAAAAAAAATATTTTAAATGCAATACTTTGGATATATCAATTTTTGGACTAGGTCTAAGATGTTCTGGTAATTCATCTGGTTCCAATGGTTCATCATTTTCCTAATTATAAAAAAATTAATTTTGTTAATATTTTTGTTTTATTTTTATAATAACTAAAATAAAATTAAAATAAAATTTGATGTACCTCCCATTGATCTAACAAGTGTTCTAAATCCGCATCAGTCATATCGCGTATATCTTTATCCCGCCATGATTTTTTTTTGTTTAATTTTACATCATTATTTGCATTCACATAAATTAATAAAAATATAGTATAAATAATAATTTCTTTTCTCATATTTGAAAATTGCAAAAATCAATATGTCGATGTAAAATCTAAAATTTTTTGGTTATTAAACAGTTACTATGTTTTGAAAATTCTTAATTTAGTTCTAAAATAAAATTACTGGTTAAATTTCATTATTGTCATTTTGTATTTCTTCGTTACAGTATTCGATAACTGTAATCCAAAAATATCAACTTAAACATAAAAAAATTTCTAAATTTAATCTTAATTTAAATTAAATTAATCTAACTTAAAAAAATCGAAATTTTATCTAATTTTATCTAATTTTTCTATTTAATTTTCTGAATGATGTAATTAATTATCAATATAAAAATAATATTCAAATTAATCAGTTTTTTTTTAATTTAAAATAAATATTTTTAGATTATCTTTGTATATTATCAAAAAATATATAAATATCATAAAATATATCTTTAATATTTATATATTCCACAATAAAGTTCAATTAAATTTTTTTTCCAAAAATTTATTTAAAAATTATATTTAATTAAAATTAAATTTCAATAATATAATTCTTTAAACTTGTAAAATCATATCTATTTCATGGAGAAAAATGATTAGTGTTGCCATCTAACGTATTATAAAAAATGACAATAAAGACAATAATGTTCAGTTTTATATGATGATGTAAATTGTAGTCAGTATGTCATTTTCATTATTTGATCGCGTTAAAAATTTCATAGAAATTGGTTATTAAAGTTTGTGATATAATTTAATTATCGCGTTGCTCATAAAAAAATTATTATAATTAATTATATTATTGAATTTAAAGTAGGTTAAAAACATTTTCCTATTTTTTTATTCTGTATTGAAATGATTTTTACTGTATTGAAACAATTATACCACGCAATAATCCTGAAATACTAATTATGAAATAATTGTATATATTTTTTTAGAATTTCCTTGTTTGATGAAAGTGCATATAAAATAATATTGCAAATTAAGGTTATTTGATAGCAAAATGATAGATAACATTTCATGGTATTAAACATTTATTAATTATTGGTATTTTTTTATTGCTTGTTTGTGATAACATGCGTAAAATTATACTGCCTGCATCATTTGTCACTTAAGTATGTGTTTGTTACTGACCAAAACTGAATGATTTAAGCAGTATATGACAATTTAGTAAGTTTTTGTCATTCTCTTAATTTTATTAAAACATCTTGTAAAAGATCTTTTTCTATGATATTTGAATAAAAAAATATATAAATAAAACTTTTTAGAAATTTCTATAAATAATAATTGTATTTAGTGTTTTATTGTTTTTATGTTGTTTATTAATTTTAATTGATGATAATTAATATGATTGATTTAAAAAAAGTAAGATATATTATATTATTTATAAAAATAAATTTTATTTAAGTATCTAAGTATCTTTTTTGAATTAAAATAATTTTTTGTATTATTATATTATATAATATATAAAAAAAATAATAATTTGTTTTATTTTTTTTATTTATATTATTTTTTTATTTGTATTGTATTTTACAAAATTGAAAAGAAGACTTATATGAAAAATTTTAATATAAGATAGTTCTAATGATTATTAATTAATTATTATTAATTAAAAGAAAAAATTTCTTTTATAAATTACATAATAAAAATATAATATAATTTTATTATTTTTCAGATTTTGATATGAAGATATATTGGAATAAATCCAAAAATTATCATTTAAATTTTTTATAAAATAAAAATACAAAAAATGAATAATTTTCAAGATGAAATCAACATGCAAGAAATATTATTACTTGGAAAACTTCTGCACCAAAATGGAGACAAAGTTTTAAATTCAGTGGGAAAGTTATCTTTATCAACAACCTTATTATGTAATTTAAATTCAGCTTTTTCTTTAATTGTGGATGGATCTGAAGATTTAGAAGCTTCATTTCAAGTATGCAATAGTTCAAAAATTGACATATTTCGTGACTTGAAATTTTTACATGACTTTATACAGAAGACAATTGGCCTAAAATTGATTTATTGTCCAAACAATCCTAATATCCCTGTTGATATTACTAAATTTAGGTGTTTGAAACATCTAGAATTAAAGAAAATCAATATTAATTCTGTGAAAGGACTCCAAGATGTTAGAAGTCAACTTGAAAGTATTATCTGTGCTGGTAGAAAAGGTGTTTGTACTTTAAAACAATTGTTGGGTAAGTATAATTAAAAAATAATTAAAGAATATTATTTAATATTATACATATTATTTTTACATAGCAAATTGTGGAGGAGATGCTAGTATTGGATTTATATGGAGTTCTTTGAAACATTTAGCATTACCACATAATTCTCTTGAACAATTGGATATATCTTTAGAATTAGTACCTTGGCTACAAATAATAGATCTAAGTCATAATTTGATAACATCTGCAGATCAATTATCTTGTTTACCAAATTTGAAATATGTAAATCTTGGATATAATAAACTTGAAACAGTACCTACTTTTAGTGAAACTGCATCACATTTATTACAAGTATTAGTTCTAAAGAATAATTATATAGAAAATCTAAATGGTAATAATTATTGTGTTTAATTATACATATGATTTTTAAAGAGCATAAATATATTGATAAAGAATTTTTATGAATTATTTTTCTTAAAATAGGTTTACAAAATTTGGAATGTTTAACAGAATTAGATTTATCATATAATTGCGTGATGGAACATTTAAGCTTGTGGCCTTTAGAAAAAATGTCTGCTTTGCTATGGATATCCTTGGAAGGCAATCCCTTATCGTATCATCCAAAATATCGATTACTAGCTATAAAACATTTACATCCATGTTTGAGTAATAGCAAGGTATATAGCAATGATATGATGTATTATTATAAAAAGTCAATTTTAAAATAATTATATTTTATATAAGTATGAATAAAAAATGTCATGATTTAGTTTGTTTTAGATCATATGCCACTATCAAAATCAGAAAAGGAAATTATTGCAGAAAATCGATTGTTTGCTATTAAATCTAAACAATTCCTAACAAATGAATTTCATACTTCAATGTCAGATTCTTTAAATTCTAGTAGTTTATTTGCATCTACAAGTGAATTAGCAGGGTCAAGTAATATGGATAAAAGTTTTTCTAAAAGTAAAAAGAAATCTAACATAAAAGAAGCCATTATTGCAGATGTTGAACAAGAAAAGAAAGAAACAAAAACAGGTAAAAAATTAATTTTGTTTCTATTTTTTTTGATATTGAAATATATAACATTGTTTTATTTTTTAATTTTTATTAATTTATTAATTTTATTAATTTTATTAATTTTATTAATTTTATTAATAATATTTTTTATTAATTTTATTAATTTTTTATTTTAGAAACAACATCAAAAGGACATCTAGAAACAAAAAAACAAATTTTAGAGATACGAAAAAAATATGGAGAAGATAAATGGTTAAGTAGTCATGCTGGGACATTTGTTCAAGATATTATGGGGTTACAGCCTTCATGTCCGATGTTAATACCAGAATTTGCAATAGAAAATTTAGATTCTAAAAATATTGTAGTAAGTGCTGAAAATTCAGCTATTCTTTTAATGAAAAATACAAAAATTGAAACAAACGAAGAATCTTTAATGAAGGAGATTAATGAAAGCAATAATGAAAAAGAAAATGAAAGTGAAGTATTAAATAAAGAAGAAAATATTTCTGAAATTATATTAACCAACAATGCAAGCGCCCTTGTAAATATATCTGAACCTTTATATGATCCAGAACAAGGTATATTGTATATAAAATAAATTATACATACTGCTAAAATATCATTATTTTAATATCTATTTTTTAAATTCTAGAAGAAGGGAAATTATATATAGTTCAAAAGAAAAAGAATGCAGACGAATTAGAAGATTTATTTTTAATGATAACATCAAAGTAAGTATTTTTTATTGCATTAAAAAATTATATGTTATTTTATCATTTAATTATTGTAGTGATATTAAAGAGATAGATTCACTTACTGGAAAATTGAAGTACTGTTGGTCAATGAGTTCTGTGTTATCATGTGTATTGGGTAGAAGTGAACCAGTCACAGTGGATATAATTTTTGATACAACACGAGAACATCGTCAAAATAGAAGATATTTTGTAAAATCAGATGTTGCAAAAGTAAGAAATAAAAAAATACAATTGTAGATGATATATAATAATAATATATAACATATACAATGCTATATAAATAATAATATATTGTTTGATTATTTTACAGGAAATAGTAAAAATAATTAACGAAGAAATCAAAAAAAGACCAATGTTATTGAAAATTTTTAAATGTATGAAATGTTCAACTCATTTTTCTCAAGATTTAGAATATGTTACTCTTATAAATTCTACTATATCAGGTATATTTTTTAATAAATAATAAATATAAATAAATTACAAACATTCTATAAATTACAATTCTTTTATAAGTTATAAGATTCAATATTTAAAAAAAATCTATTTTATTAGGTATGAAATGTCCCACTTGTAAAAGTACTTTAGTTATAGAAACAGATGAATTATCAATTTTGAACATGGAAAATGATATTTCCGAAGATTCATTGGAATGCATAAATAAAAATCAGTATTCAGAAAATCTAATAAAGGCTAATTTACAACATTCTGAGTCTTATTCTAGTATTGGTAAGTATTAGTTCACTATAAAATTTAGCATGTATAATTAATATTTTAAAAATAAACGAAACATTTGATGAAAAAAACTTTTTAATAATAAAATATAATATATTTTTTGAGTTTATTTATATAACCCAATTCTTATTATTTATTTATGTGATGTTCAAACCTATTAATTGTAAAATAAATAAAATATAAGAATTATATATTTTTATGAGGTTTTTACAAAAATTAACCATATATTTATTTGTTTATAATATTGAGTTTTGTAATATTTAGTATATTTAAATTTTACAATATTTCTTAATTTTTGAACGTGAATGCACTAATTTTGTAACTGCTGATTGCATTACTATGCATTGTACTATTGACTGGGACTATAACATACTAATCCCGGTGCAGGTGGAATGGAGAGTGGAGCTATATCCGTCACCACTTCTCTGGTGCACTCCGATTCTCACACTCAAGCTCAAGTCTATTGTAAGCTTCAGCCACTGTATTTTATTACAGCACTTTTTTTATTATAGCACTATTTTCTCAAGCACCTTCATAGTTAAAGATATAAAGCTGTAATATTAGTTGCTTTACTATTTACAATTTTATATTATTATTATTAGGTCCATATTTTTATTTTTGTACTCACAAAATTGTATTACACATTCATTTAATACAAATAATTATAACAGTTCTATTATGTTAAAAGAGATTATAAATAAGAATTATATAAGAATTTGAAAAGAAAATATGATTTTTTAAATAAAATAAAACAAAAAAAAAAGTATGAGCACCTCTTTGAATAATATATTATGTTAAAATTATATACATAAATATAATATAGTTTTAATAATATATATTAAATTTAAATTATTATTTTATTATATCATTTATAGGTTCAGCCACAAGTTTAGAGGAATCAAGAGAATCTACACCATCTGCAAATACATCAAATAAAAAATATGAAAGTGACATAGAAGTACTAAGCAATCCAAGTCAAAGTAGTATCGAAGTTTTGGACGATGCATCGAGGTAATTTTTTTATGTTTTTTTCTATACACAATTATTCGATATATTCATAAAAACATTTTTTAAATATTAATTATACAATAAGTTTTTTCTTTATTATATTTATATTAACTGCTACAGAACTCATCTTACGCCTCATAGAAAGCGTTCCTCAGAAGAAAGACGTACTGCTATTCCATCTCTTTTAACAATACCTGATGTAGCTCCAATTATAACTGGTTTAACTGAGAGTAGCTCTTCAGGTTTACTAAAATTTTTAATAAATATATATAATAATTTAAATATATAAAATTATTCAATTTTTATTATAAAAATGATAATTTTAATTAATAAAACTATGTTTCTAGGTTCTTTAACGGATAGTATATGTACTGCATATGAAAATAAAATAATGAAGCAAGTTAATACAGATGAAAAATCTCTTAATAGTAACAATAAAGAAATAAAATTTACACCTGTAACAAATTTAACTTCTATGCTAGGTGGTTAGTAAAATTATATATATTTTTTATGTTTTAACATTAAACTATGTATTAACTACATCTTATTTAATGAATAATTTTAGGACTACTTCAAAGTATAAAAATTGGTAATAATAAACCATTAATGTTAAAAGAAGAAACATCACATCTAATAAACAGTAATATTCAGTATTCTTATACAGACTTCAATAGCATAGATCATAGAATAAAATTGCATATCATTTTAAATATATTTGAACATGAAAATGAAGAACTCATTCTTCTCCTCAGGGTAATATATTAAATTCTATAAACTAAATTTATTTTTAAAATTAATATTTCATTTGAATGTTCTTAAATCAATGAAATTGATGATACTTTAGGCAGAAATTTTAATGCAAAATACAAAAGAAACATTTCCTGGTTGTTTGGTTTTATCCACATTCAAAGTATATGTGCTTAAAATTGTTGGAATAGAAGGGTAATAATAAAATAAGATTTAATTTTATATGAATTTTATTTATAAAAATTTATATTAATTATACATTCTATTATTATTACAGAGAAAACCCACAACGTTGGTTGCATAAAGAAATTAGTTGGACGATAGATAGATTAAAACGTTTTTCACCAATACCATTCAAACAAGGTATTTTAATTGAATTAGAACAACCTAACAAAATTAATGACGAGCCGAATTCTACTATTATATTCTTATGCGTTCTACAAGATCTACAAAGGACGCTCAATTTTCTAGTTTATGTTACTGGTAACAAGAGCATTTATTTGATATTTAAATATTATCAATAATCGATATTCAATTAATTATTTTCTACTACAGATTTTTTATTACCATCTATTTGTGAAGAAGTTGAACTCACAGTCTCAGAATATTGTACTTCTTCAATGTATCAGTTATTAAAAGATTGTAAAAATTACCAAGATGGAGATACTGTTAGACATCTCGCATTATTTTCTTCTGCCATATTAAAATATCAAAATCTCGAAGTTCAACTTAAATTATCTAGTTTAATAGTGACTACATCTGTTTTAGCATTGTGTAATATGCAATGGCTTCTTCCAGGCAATAAAGAATCACCACATATAATAAAAGAACAAGCAATGAGCAATTTGATTGGAGTTGTATGTATTGAAATATTAATAAATATAAAAAATAAAATTATTAAAATATTACATTCTAATTTTATATATTTAATTGCGTTGTTTGTATTTTTAGGAACATTATAACTCTTCACTGACATTGAATTTCTTAGATGAAATAATAGGACAGGAGGAAACATGGATTCTAGATTTTGTTTCTATGAGTGCTGCAGAAATAGTTGTCACTTCTATACGATCTCCATGGGAGGAACTTTTTTCAATTCCTTTACAAAATACAATTTGCAAATCACAAAATTGTGAAAATGAATAGAACATTAAATATAGATAACTAGAAAAGTATTCTAGTCCAAGAAAATATATCAGGTAATTTATCAACGAATATAATTTATTGAATCAAATTGATTAGTTAATGCAATTTTGCACAAATTAGTGACTTATAGTTCTTTTATATAAGATTTGTAATTTATTAGATAAAAAAAAAAATATATAAATATATTTGACCAACAAAAATATATTATATAATTATATAATCATACAATATGACAAGAATATATCTTAAAAAACAATTATGTGCAATTTCATAATTTATATTTTATATTGTTCTACAACTTATAAAACATAATATTATATTTATGCAATAAAATTGAGAAATGTAATATAAAAATATTTAAAAGTATAAAAAATTATGAATAATCTTTTTAATATTTAAAAAAATTAACTATCTTATTTATCTTATATTTGTGATAATTTTGATAAATATTTGAAAAATTTATATTTAATAGTATCTTAAATTCTTTCTTAATATTTTATAATATTTATTTTATTGGAATATTTAACAAAAATTTCAAATGGTGCTATTAATATTAAAATATTATATCTTAAAATGATTGTTAATGCAAATAAATTTTTATATTAATAATTTATTACATATCTTAAATAATTAAATGCTTGATAATATAATTATGATTTATTTGTTCTTAGATTGTTGAAGCTAATATTCGTATTTTATTTACAATTAAAAAATTCGTTTTTATAATATTCATTGATATTCAATTTGAAATAGTTTTTAATAAAATGAAAATTTTTATAATTACATGGTTTTTATATTGTAAAGAAAATTAAACAAATTATTTTTCATAAATATTAAAATTATTAAAATGTCAAAAATATTCAAAGAATATATTTTCTTTATATTATAATAAAAATAAATATAAATGTTATAATAATGAATAATATTTGAATATTAATCTGTGATATATTAATTTTTATCATTTATCTATATAAAGTATTAAATATAAGTATAAATATAAAGTATTTAATATGCATGTATGTTCATTATAAAACTATATTATATTATGATTTATAGGAAAGAAATATAAGTAATGATTTTATATTAGATTCATCAAAGACATTAATACTTAGTTTAAATACTAAAATTAATTTTAATTTATATATTATACTAATTAACATTAAATAATTGATAACTTATTGTATTATGAAGATCAAAGATTATTTGTATATATATGTAAATAAATTCTTATGATATCCATTATCTAAGTTATGTTATGTCCTAAAAAGTTACATAAAAAATAATAATATATATTTAAAAGTGAATGCTATATAAAGCAAATACATACTTAAATTTAGTGTTGTAGTTATAGTTATAATTGAGACATGTGAAAATTTGTATACTCAAGATATTCTATATTGATGATGATAATAGAACATGTAATATGTAAATGAAACAGTTGGAAATGACTGGAAATAACTTAGTACGTTTGTTGCATACATAAAATGTCTCAAGTATGTCCCTATTATATTACTTTTTAATAGTTAATAGCGTTGTTAAATATCATTTAAGTCGTAACAATATAAAATAGTAAATTGTAAAATAGAATAGATTTAAATTCAATTAAAATGTATTATTCTATAAAATTTATAATATTGATAATAGCCAGTAAGTTCAATTATGTTCATACTATTTTATTATATTATTTATAGCTAAAAATAAAATATATTTCTAGTACCAATTATTGTGGGACATTTTGGATATAATAAATGTGGTATGTAATAATTTCTAACATTTTTTACAATATTTTCATTTTACATAAATATAATATTTCAGACCAACACACATGGATTCAAAATTTTAAATTATGTGGCGGAAAATTACAATCTCCAATACATATATCATCATTCAAATCAATACCTCTTCCTTTGCCAGCACTTGAAACAATTGGTTATCATGATTTTCTCCCAAATCCATTATATTTAAAAAACAATGGCCATTCAGGTATTATGATTTTATATAAAATAAAATGATATAAATTATAATATAGATTGTAAATGAAATGATTATAAATGATAATAAATTATATTTAGTTGTAATAAATTTTTTTTTTAGTTGTTATAAATATAAATAATCGTTTTGAAAAAAGATTACCTTATATATTCGGAGGTTCACTTAATGTGAATCAAGAATATGAAATAGATCATTTACATTTTCATTGGGGTGCAAAAAATAACAAAGGATCTGAGCATATTTTAAATGGTGTTAGGTAAAATATAAAAAAAAATACGAGTTTAATCATTACTAATATTTATTTAATTTTTTTATTTTTCTCTTATAGATATCCTATGGAAATGCATATAGTTCATAAAAATAAAATTTATTCAAATTTATCTAATGCATTAAATTATAAAGATGGCCTTGTGGTTTTAGGGATTTTTTTTCAAGTAAGTTCTTAAAAAAAAAATTTTTTTTTGAGTATTAAATTATTTTATTTAAAGATTACATTGACAGGATTACATTTATAGTTACAGGAAAAAGATAATAAAAAATTATATTCTATTGTAAATCATTTATTGAGTGTGCAACAATTAAATAAAGAAGTAAAATTAAATATGTCTATAACTTTGGCTTCATTATTACCTAAAAATATAGATATATTTTATACTTATAAAGGTTCATTAACTACACCACCATGTAATGAAGTAGTAACATGGATAATTTTTCCAACGCCAGTACCAATATCTTTCACACAGGTATCTTAATATATTGCAATTAATATTTATTAATATTTTATTATTAATTTGTTTTTAATTAAAAATAATCTGTTTGCAGCTAAATAAGTTTAAATTACTTTGTAATGAAAAAGGTACATTAGCTAATAATTACAGAAAATTGCAACAAATAGGACTTAGGAAAGTATATGTTAGAAAGTTAAATCCATCTTTAATTAAAAAATATAATAAAACGATTTTTAATGTTATGAATTTGGAATGGTTTTGGCATTAAATATAATTTTACATTATAAAAAATAAAATATATTACTATTATAGAAATAATATTATAACAATAATACTATAGAATTATTATTAAATAATTATAATAAAAAATATAAAAATAAAATATTTATATTTAAAAAATTAAATTTTAAATTTATTCAATTTTAAAAATTAAACATTCGAATAAAAAAATAATAGATATTACTATGTAATATATATAGGCATTACTATGTATATTGTATAAAATAAAAAAAAACCAAACAAGAAATAATGTTCCTTTATTATATGATGAAATATAAGTTTTATAAATTCTTTTTTTCTATATCTAATTTCAAATTAAACGACAGAACATTTATACGATCTTGTTATGTTAATAATAATTAACCATCATTTAAATAAAGTAAAGAAATAAGCATATAGCATAATGTTTAAAACTAGAACTTAGTTAATAAAGATTTTTAACTAGACGTAAAGATATCGAATATTAATTATTAGTGCAAGTAACTAGAATGTGAAGATAGAGTTGGTGAAATCAAATACATTGCAGATGGCATTGATAATGTCACATTTCTACGCAATGTTGTCTTCTGAATTACAAAAAACTTAAAATTAGTTGGTAATTCGATATAAACCAGATTTCAATTTTAAAAAATTAGATTCAGTGCGTGACAGTGTATTATTTTAACAGAAATTCGAATTGTCTGACAATATAATAAATAGCAATAAATAAGTTTTGCAGTGATAATTATAGCAATTGAGATTACGGATTATTTTTTTTTATTTGTATGCTATTCGAATCCATTTCTACGCGGCATATACGAATTACTTAGAGATTAATTGTTAAAGGTTATGCGGTATTTTTTTTCGATCGATTTTACTTTTATGCGTCAATCATTCGTTATTTGATGTTGATGTAATGCACGAAAATTTATCGTAAATTCACATTGTCATTCATTTTTTCGTGTATTTTTAAATCTTTTATTTTCTCAAAATAAAAATTGAAAATGGTATTTGAGTCGATCATTGCTGAACTTTTAAATAAAGTATTAGGGGAGTATATTCAAAATTTGGATCATACGCAATTAAAATTGAGTTTGTGGGGAGGTAAGCATTTAAGTACAAATTGTTCTGAAAATACTATGTATTTTATGTATAATATATTTCAATTACAAAGAACATACTTCTAATTGAACCACAATTGATGTTCAAGAAAATTAAAAAAATAGACATAATAATGTGTACTTGATAATATATAGTCTGATATTTTATAAATACATATATATATATATTATTAGTAAATCAATGTGACATCATATCTATTTATATTATAATTTTTTTCAAGGAATTCTTTATCGTTTATGAAACATATATATAATACAATTATGAATAAAATATACATACATCAAAATGTATTCTATATATATTCTATATATATAAAACATAATAAAATTTACTTTAATAAAATTAAAACAAATAATTTATATTATCTTTGCTATTTTATTGAAAAAAAAACTTTTTGTTGGATTTGTTGGATATTAATTATTTTTTAAGATTTCAAATATGTAAACATAAAATTTTATTTTTTTATATTATATATGAATATAAATATTATTAATATAATAAAAATATATTTATATAGTTATAATATTATATTTTTTCTT
>NW_006263588.1:42469-61483 GCF_000469605.1 Apis dorsata
ATTTTATTCTTATTATCTCTATTTATATTTTATATATATATATTTTTTTAAATAAAAATATATTCTTTTTTTTATAAAAGACATTTTATTTTTCTGAAAGACATTTTTCTTTTTAGGAGATGTAGTATTGACAGATTTATTAATAAAAGAAACTGCATTGGATGTATTGAATTTACCTATTAGATTGGAATATGGAAGATTAGGTTTGTAAATCAAATATGCATATTTGTTTAATAATACAGAACTAATATAGTTTGTATTTCTATTTTTCTTCAGGAAAACTTATATTAAAGATACCATTTAAAGATATGTGGAATGGACAGATTGATGCTATAGTTGAAGAATTATATTTACTTGTAGTACCCTCAAATCAAATTGCATATGATGCAGAAAAAGAAGAAAAAATGCAGCTTGAAGCAAAACGTGCAGCACTTGCAAGGATTGAGAAAAAAAAACAATTAGCAGATATTAAATGTAATAACATTTCATATTTGATGATTTAACATTAAATATATTTATGATTTTCAATTTTTCTTTTAAATAATTACAATTATTTTATTTATAAATTTTTAGCACAAGAGAAACTAGATGATTCAATGGTTGAAAAACTCATTGCTCGAATGATTAAGAATATCCATATTGAAATTAAAAAGATACATGTGAGATATGAAGATCATATTTCATTTAAAGATCATCCTTTTTCTGTTGGTTTTACATTGAATATATTTACTTTAGAAAGTTGTACTGATACTTGGGAAATAAATAATTTAAAGGATATGTATGCTATTCCACAAATTTATAAGGTAAATTATAAAACTTACTAAAGGAAATATTTTTTAAAATAAAAAATATTCTTCTTTTAGTTATGCACATTAGATGGTTTAGCAGTATATCTTAATACAACTATAGAACAATTTACTCATGTACAATCAAAATATTCAGACCTATTTTATAGTGGAATTGCAACTATAGATTATAATCCACCTGGTTATCAATACTGTAAGAAAATATAATTTAAAACAATACAAAAATAAATATTAGATTTATTAATTCCTTTGTTTAAATTTTATAAATTAAAAATTTTTTATAATTATTTAGTATTGGGTCCAATAAATGTCAATGCAAAATTAAAATTAAATCCAAAACCAGAAACAGATGGAAGTAATTATAAAATTCCTAAAATGTGGTTAGACATGGAAATGCAAAAATTGAGAGTAGGATTAGCAAAAAAACAATATCATACTCTTGTTCAGTTAGGAGAAGGTTTAGATCAAGCTCAAAAAGCTGCACCATATAGAAAGTATAGACCAAATTTAACATCATATAGAGGATATTATAAACAATGGTAATAAATTATAATAAATTATTAATTTTTTGAAAAATAACTTTATATATTAAGTTATATAATAAATATATATTATATAATAATTTATATTATAACTTATATAATAAATTATTTTTAGGTGGAAATTTGCATATATTTGTGTCTTAGAAGAAACAGTACGTAGAAAACGTAGAAATTGGGATTGGAATCATATGAAAAAACATCGAGATATGTGTCGCTCTTACGCTGAAGCATATAAAATGAAATTGACAACCAAGAAAATTCCACAGGAAATAGAAGAACTTCTTACTGAATGTGAAAAGAAATTAGATCTTTTTAATTTAGTCATTATTAGGCAAAAGATTGAAATGGAAGTTAGTTGATGAAAATTTTTAATTGATAAAAATATATATTCTATATTTTAATTAATTATTTAATTTGTACTTTATAGGTAGAAAAACTAGTGGAAAAAGAAAAAACTTTAAAAGCAAAACGTGGTTGGTTTGGTTTTTTGTGGTCCAATACACAGATAGAAGAAACAGAAGAGTTAAATTCTGCAGCTGCTATAAGTAATAATTTAAATTCTGTTGTATATTTTAAAATATTTATAGAATATATAATTAATTTTTTTATTCTTATAAATGTGTTATTTTAGTGCGAAAATTTGAGGAAGCAATGACACCACAAGAGAAAGAAAAATTGTATCGAGCAATTGATTATCAAGAAAATGGTGTGCCAGTTCATTATCCTGAAACATATGAAATGATAGATACGCGATTTCTTTTATACGAGTTACAAATTATAATTTTAGATACAGATAAAGAGTATCCTTGTATTATAGATCTTCAATTACACAGTGTTGAAGCTTGCTTTAAATCAAGACCATCTGCTAATGCCATTTTGTATGTATGTTTTATTTTTATTATAAAAATTTTAATTTTAAAATTTTAACATTGTAATATTTAATTTTTTATAGAGTTACAGCATCAATTAATGAAATGAAATTATTAGGAACAAAACAAGATGATTATATTCCTTCACTTTTCAATTCACACCAGCATGGCACAGATAATGTTCTGATTTCTGTATCGTATGAAAAGAATCCTCTTGATAAATTATGTGGTGATCGTATCATAGTAAAATCGAAATCTGTAGATATTATTTATGATGCACAAACTGTAATAGAATTAATTAACTTATTTAAAGTACAAAATTCACCAACTTTGTACAAGTAAGAATATTATATTTTGTATTATTTTTATCATTAATTTTACTTACAAAATACTTCAATAATTAATTTTTTTACATTTAGTCTTCAAGCAGCTGCTGCAGAACAATTAGAAGGTTTAAAAGAAATGTCGGCTTTAGGTTTAGAACATGCTATTCAAAAACATTCGGTATTAGATATACAGGTAAAAATTAATTTTATAATATAATATATTCATTATAAAAGATAGAATTTAATTATATATTAATTTAATAGGTTAATATGCAAGCTTCTCAATTAATTATACCACATGATGGAAGATATAATAGCACAAAATCATTGTTAATTATTGATCTTGGTAGTTTACAAATACATTCTCTAGAAAAACCAAAAGATGTTAAGACACATGTAACTGTTAAACAATTAATTAGTATGGGTAAATCTGAAGAAGATGTGTTATTGCATCTTAGAGAACATAGTTATGACAAATTTGTTTTAAAGATAGTTGATTTTCAAGTATGTACTTTTAATATTTTAAATATAAAATGTATAAGTATAAAAATTTGGTATAAAAATTATATAATATTATATAGATATTAGTTTCATTGCCGGGTGAAGAGTGGCGCACAGTTTTATCAAATATAGATGATTCTATGACATTATTACTTCCAACAACACTTGAAATTCAATTTCACAAATGTTTAGTAACAGATGATCCTTTACTTCCAAAATTTAGACTGATAGGACAATTACCATCGGTTGTTATTAATATAACAGGTATCTTTCAGAACAAAATATTTTTAAATTATTAGTGTCTTAATAACAATATAAATATAATCTTTTTTTTAAATTTTTTTTAGATATTCGTTTATTACAAGCTCTTTCTATTGCTCAGAGCATACCATTTCCAAAAGAAGAAGAACCAATAGAACTTTACAAATTATCTTTGGTATATTTTGTATTAAAAATTATAAATATAATTTTTATATTTACATTTATTAAATATTATTTTATTAAATACTATATTTTAATTATAAAATATTTTTTTAGAGTAAATCTGTTTCACAATTATCTTTGCTGAAAGATTTAACTACGACTTTTGCTGAAAAAAAAAAAATAGAAGATTCTGTTGTGACTCCAATTAAACAAACAATTGATATGGAAATGAGATTTGAAATGAAAGGTAACATAATGTTTTATAAATTCTAATTAAATACTTAATTAATAATTGCATATTTACTATAGAATTTGCAATACAAGTTTCATCTCAAAAAGGCAATGAAATAATACCGTTTATGAAATTTGAAGTATTACAATTAGAAGCCGAAATGTTACAACGAACTTATGATAAGGAAATATTATTAAGATTAGGTGGAATTCAAATAAAGCAACATTACAATCAAAGAGAAATATTTATGGTAAACACTCCTATGCTTTCTGGTAGAAATGAATATTTGATAACAGTGCAATATATAAATGTAAGTAAATAATTTTTTTAATCTATTAAGAAATAAATTATTCGTAAAATATAAATAAAATATAAATTAAATAATAAAAAATAATAAAAAATATATTCATTTTTAAGGTAAATAAGCGATCTCCAGAATTTAAAACAAAACATGGATCTGTTCTTCAATTATTAAAATTAGAATTTACAACATTAGACATTTGGCTGCATCAAGAAGCTCTAATAAATCTTCTTCAATTTATATCATATATTCAGGTTTAATTCTCAATTTAACTTAATTTAAATTCAGTATATAGAGAAATTTAAATTTTATTCTTTTGTATTTAAATTGTAGGATCAAATGAATGCTATAGCAAATAGTAAACTTGAAAAAGAACCTTATATGCGTCCACGACTTACTCATTTGGTTTCCATTCAAGAAGAAACTACTACATTTTTGAGAGAACAAATTCACAAGCAAAGACTTAAATCAATGATGCGTAAGAACATTTCTATTATATTTCTCTATTTTTAAAATTTGAATTATAATTTATAATTATATACATACGGATTTAGGTCGTAGAAAAACAGTCATTGAGCATATAGATTTAAAAATACAAGCAAAAGTTGGAACTATCTGTATGAAGATAACTAGCGATTGTAGAGAAATTACTGCATTTTATATCGATGGTATTAGCGCCGGATATATAATGAAATCTTCACATTCGCAAGCAAATGTTAATTTATCTTCTATTAATATTAAAGATCTTAATGTGGCATCAGCTTATAGAAATGTAAGTCAATTTTTCTATATACTTGGTATGAAATTAATATAGTTTATTAGAATATTAATTAATATAATTAATTATATAGATTGTATCTGTAACAGAAAATACCGAATCTTTACAAATTCAGGCTATAATTTACAATGTTGAACCATCAGAAATTGATAAAAATAATATGTCCATTACAGTTGTTATGGGTTGTTATCGTATTGTTTTCTTGAATATGTTTGTTACCAGTATAATGGTAAACAAAATCTTTATATATAATAATTAAGATATTTTAATTTAAATAATTGATAAATATTTAAATAATTAAAGTATATTTAATCTTTTAGAGCTTTTTAAATAATTTTCAAGCAGCTCAACAAGCTATAAAAGAAGCATCAGCAGCAGCCGCAGAAGCCGCGAAAATAAATATTAAAGATGCTAGAAAAAGTGCAGCACGTATTGGACTTGCAATAAAAATTAAGGTATGTATAAAAATTTGAAATATTATAATTAAATATTAAATTTTTTAAATTATATAATAATAGGCTCCAGTTATATATGTACCAATGCATTCGACAAGTGACCATTGTTTAACATTAGATATGGGTAATCTTACTATATGTAATATTTTTAAGAAGTTAGAAACTACAAATGAAATTGGAGATTTTCCTATTATTGATGAAATGAGAATTGAATTACAAAATTTTAAGTTATCTCGGTAAGAGTAATTATTTACAAAATATAACAATTATTAATTTTGATAATCGCAAATATTTAGTTATATATTATTTTTATAATAGGGTGAGATTGAATATAGAAAAATTTTTAGTTCAAAATGAAATATTGCTATTAGAACCAGTTAGTTTTACATTACTCATTAAACGTAATTTATCCACTGCTTGGTTTACCTCTATACCAGATATTGATATGTCTGGTAGATTAAATAAAATTAATATATTGATAAGTAAAGAAGATTATGCAACAGCAATGAAAGTATTAGAAAAAAATTTAGGTGAAACTGTTGAAGATAAAAAATTTATAGCAAGTGTTAATAAAAAAAAAGTTGAAATAGAAGTTTTACATCATCGACCTGGTAGATATGAATAATTTGTTTTATTTATAATTAATTAATGAACAAAATAATTATAAAATAATTGTGTTTTTTTAACAGATAAGTTTGTAACTATTGCAGAAGATTCAGAAGATACAGATTTACAAGAACAAGTACATATACACACAACGATTAAATTTGAATTTGTTATGGATAGTCTTGTAATTACTTTATTTACGGGAGGTTCAAAAACGGTAATTTCAATAATTATTTCAAAACCATTTTTGATATTATTGCATATATATATATATGTATATATATATTATAAATTATCTAATTAAATTGTAGTTGCAATCACAAAATTCTCTACTTCATTTGCCAGAAAATGGCTTAGCTAAATTTTGTTTAACGCATTTTGCATTGAAAGGTCGAATATTTGCCGATGGATTAATGGCAACTTCGATTCTTCTTATGAATTGTACTTTAGATGACATTCGTCAAAGTAGACAAGGTTCATTTATTAGAATTATGGAGCGAATAACAACGGTATCTTCCATGAATAATATAGAAGAAGAATCAAAACCTATTCGTAGTATGTTAGATATGACTATTAGACAAAGTTCAAATGATACATTTGGTAAGTTAAAAATATATTTCTTGATTGTTAAAAAATATATCTTTATTTTTTATTTAATATATCTTTATTAAATATTTTTATATATAAATTATTTCGTTATTAAGCTTTATTTTAATTAAATTTTGTTTTCAGTTGATATTCGAGTATTTTCATTTAGTATAATCGTATCACTTGATTATCTAATGAAAATAAAAGATTTTTTCGCGATTGATAATTCATCAAATAAACCAGTAACTCAACATATAAAAAGCTATAGCGAACCAATAGTTAAAAAAAAACAAATTGTATCACCAACTAAAAAAATGTTTACAATTAATATACATATCGAAAAGCCTGATATTATATTATTGGAAGACATGGATGATATAAATTCTAATTGCATAATACTAAATGTAATATTTACTTTCTATTTTTTCTTTTTTTTATTATAAATGTAATATATTATATATTATTTCTTTTATCTAAATATTTTATTTTATATAGACTGAATTATTGTTAAAAGTACGTTTGATGGATGAACATCAAGTAATAACTGGCACCATAAAAGATTTATCGATTTTAGCTGGTATATATAACCCTGTAAGAAGAAGTGATTGGATATATCAGGTAAAAATTTTCGTTTATATTTTATATTCTATTATTTATGTATAGTATTAATTTGTAATTATAAAAAAAATATCTTAATTATAAAGGTCTTAAAACCATGTAGTATAAGTATAGCAGGTTCTACACCAGATGGAAAAGGACTTCATGTCGATATTTGTTGTACAGATATTCATTTATCAGTTTCGCCAGGTAATTCGATAAAATATTAACATACAATGTTTAATAAAATTACTAATTAAATTCGTCATTTATAGGTGTTATAGAAATATTGAATAAAGTAATTCATACTGTTACAAAAACGGAAATAAAAGATCAGGAAATTGTTATTACTGAGCAGAATTATGAAGGATTGTGGATTGTAACACCATTTGAAGAGAGTGATTTTTGGTTTTTAAAAACAGGTAAAATATATACATTTAATATAATATTAACTATATATATTACATATAATATTACATATAATATTATAATATACATATAATATTAACTATATATGTTATATTATAAAATATATACATTATTTATTATAAATCTTATTTATTTAATATAATATTTTTTATTTTTTAGAAGTAGGAATAGAAGCTATAGAAGATTTTACATATTCTGATGATGAGGATATTATTTATAAACCACAATTAGCAATAATCTCTGCACCGACAATTCTGTTCACATTGGAAGCAGGTGTTGGGAATAAAACATTACCAATGCTTTTACTTCATATCAGTTTTCAAAGTAATATTTATGATTGGAGCACGAAAACTGTAAGATATATTGATTTTAATAATGATTTTTCTTTTACTATTCATTAAAAAATTGCTTACTTTTAGATGAGTGTAGAATATACAATGTCGGTAATTATGGCATATTATAATAGTCAGTTAGCATTATGGGAACCATTAATTGAACCAATAGAGAGGATCAAAAATGAAAAGCGAGTTTCAACACCATGGGAACTAAAAGTTAAAGTAATATATTTCAATTTTTGATGATTAAAATGTTATTATATTTTTTCTAATATTTTTATTGTTTTTATTTATATTTTATTTATTTTCGTTTTATAGATTCAATTTAATGATATATCAGCGAATTCTAGAAGTATAAATGCAATTAGCCCTACATCAGATAGTGAAACAGAAGAATTTCATCAAACTCCTAAAATGTCTATTGATATTCTATCAACTGTAAGTTAAATTTATTAATAAAATATTAATATTTTTTATTTTTTAATTATGTATTTTACATAAAATCTTATAATATTTTATAATAGGAAAATTTGGAAATAACTTTAACGAAAACGTGTCTCAATGTACTAAACCAACTCGGTAATGCATTTTCATCTGCCATGGAAGTTACTGGAAAAGTAATGACAAAAAGCGTGGCGCCATATGTATTGAAGAATGAAACTGGTTTAGCGATGATTTTAGATTTAGAACGTAGTCACTTTAAGGTTTATTATTATTAAATTTTTTATATTTTTAATTTTAAAAATAATATTATAGGATAAAAAATATTTATAAATATATTATTTCAGGTTTTCAAAGATGGATTAAAATTTACAAGCAATAATACTGATTCATATATGGAAGTGATTCTTGAATCTGGCGCATCAGTAGAATTAGTTCCAAAAAATATGAAAACTGTAATACCATTACTTGAACAATTAAAAAGTGAAACAATTCAAGAAAGAAGTGATGATAAATTTATTATTTCGGTAATATATTAAAAATATATTATGTAAATTTATGAATTTTTATTTTCCATATAATTAAAATAATGTTGAGCTATTAATATTTCTTGAAGTTTAAAGAAATTCATGGAATCTTAGCAATACCCATTTTAAGAGCTGACAAAAGATTCTTTTCATTGAGATATCGAAAGGATAGTTCTGAAGAATGGGGTATTGTTTCCGACGTTGTAGTTGATGAAGGAAGTACTATTGTTACTCTTCGAAGTATTCTCCAGGTGATATATATATGTCTTTTTTTTTAGCTTTAATAATTGTAAATAATTGTTTTATAGATGTATATATTTTAGGTGCACAATCATTTTAATCAACCGATATCTGTGTATTACATGACTAAACGTGGAAATGAAGTTGAATGTGTAGGAACAGTTGCTCCAGATAGTAAATTAAATCTTCCACTAGATGCTGTATATACTCCAACAAATGTTCATGGGTTATTTTTTAGTATTGAAGGGTATAATATATTTTTATACAAATTTTTATATTTTTTATACTTTTTTATACTTTTTTATACTTTTTTATAAATTTAATTTTTTTTTCTAGATATATGGTTTCAGAACAATTTATTTGGAAAGATCTACAAAAAACAATCAGTATGACAAAACTCTTGAAATGCGAAGCTAGAATAAGACAAGAAATCGTAGAACCATTTTATATAAAGGTAACAAAATTAAATATATTCATTTATTTGTATACACTTAGAAAATTTTTATATTTTATTTTTATTTTTCAAGATTTTACACTATGTAGTACGTGCAATTATTATTCACGATGTTTTCAATTATGTTTAATAGAGATATAATGAAACAGTATATTTAATTATCTTTTTTTTTCTTGTGCTGTCAAATCAAACAAAATTTTGTTAAAAATTACATTATATACATGCTTTTATAAGCAGCAGTTTTTACTTTTAGATGTTTTTCGTGATGATTGTGGTTGGTAGTATTTTATATAATAACAACACTATTGGCTTATTATTGAATGCTATTAACTGGCGATCCGTATTCTCTCGTTTCATTGATTGCATCAAGCATCTTTGCTTGAAAAATTTATCCTCAGAGCACAAAAAATATCTGGAAACACCTATTCAGGTATTATCGTTTTCTTCTAAATTAGTTTGAGAACCAGTTTCTATTTAGTATACATTGAATATCAACTAAATAAATATTTGTACAATCGATATTAGATAGTTAATAATTTTATGTGAATGTATTGTAATATAGTAGGATGAGTTGATTATTATGATACAGATCCTCTATGTTTGACTGAAAATGATTATTGGCATGGTTTTAGTTACAATTATTAATTATGTTATATTAATATAATTACAATATAAAATACAATATAAAAAGAAAAGCAAGCAATTTTTATATTAAGTTAAATTCTTTTTAATAATCTTGACAATTTTCATTTTTTAAATTAGAAAAGAAAGTAATTAATTTATTTTATAGGAGTGTTTTTTATTTATTCATAGTATTTATTTTGTTATTTTAGCATTTATTATTTTATTTATTTCAATAATAAAATTTTTTTATTCTGCATAAAATGTTCAAATAGTTATATGTTCAATAGTTCAAATAGTAAAAATTTATATTAGCATTTGATACAATATGTTCATTGCACGTTTTTTTATGTTTTATTCGTGTTATAGAACGTATTTTTATGCTTAAATATTGAAAGTGTTGTTTATTATTTAGACAATAGTATGAAGAATGATAGAATAACAGAGTAGAAAAATAATTTCTACATGTAAATTTATATATTTATATATTTTTAATAATACATTATAATATTTACAGGTTGTTGGTGAAATAGAACAAGTTTACTTTGAAAATACTTCTCGGTATACTATGGCAAGTACTATTTATAATGTTCATTTATACCCATCTATATATTTGAAGAATTTTCTACCTATCAATATTATTATAAATTTACCTGGATCTGTACAAGAGAAACTTTTAGAAGCTGGTACATCTTATCAAATTCCTACGATTGATCCTGGGAAATCTTGTATAATCATAAAAGTAAGTAAATTTCATGATTCTCGTATTTACATTTTAATAATTATTTAATTATAATTATATAATTACAGCTACCGAATTATTTAGAAAAAGATTGGTCATGTAAAGGCGAAATATTAGCGAATCCACCAGAATTTTCTGTTTGGTCTTTTGAATCTTTTGACAGTGCACAAAAAGTTATAATGGATTTAGGAATGCATACATCATATGATCATGGTTCTATTATTATGGCATTATATTGTCCATTTTGGATGTTGAATAAAACAGGCTTAATGTTGTCTTATCGTGTAAGTTTCATCAACATAATTTCATTTTTAAAAATTATCTAATAATCTAATAATTTTATTTAGTTATTTATTTATTTATATTTATAAATATTGCTTATATCTTATTTTGGCATTTTTATTTTTTTAATGAAAATAAATTTTTTAATAAATTATATTATTACTTATTATTTAAAGAATAGATTTGATTAATTATAAATTTATGATATATTTTTTATTTTAAAAATTTTTTATCTGAAATAAAATCTTTATTAAATAAAACTATTAACTCTATAGTATTATAACAAAGTATTTTAATATATTACAAATGATTTTTTGTTGTATTAAGCATGTAACTAATTTCTATTATAATGCTATTATATAATTCTATTATAATGCTTGATTTATATTTTGTGCCATTTGTAATTGCTATGTTAGATTACACATGCTGGAAGTAGTATAATGTTGCAAATTTTTAATTTTCTGTGATCATATCTTATTCAATACATTATTTTACAGAAATCAAGTAAGGGTGGCAAAGAACACTCAAGTCCAATCAAGGTAGTGATTTCATGTTACAGTATTTTTCATGCTTTGGACATAATATTAATTATATAATTTTTATCATGTAATGGTGGCTGTATTTCTCAATGTATAAAATTTATTTCAAAATTTCAGAATTATGTTAACAAAAGTATTCTTAAATTCAGTTGGAATTTCTTAATTTTTTTGTTTTATTTAAATTAATTATATTTATTTAATGTAATGAAATATTAGCATGTGCAAAATTTTAAAAATAGCTTTTCAATTTAAACTTTTATTTATATACATAACTCTTATGGATATAAATATTAAAAAATTATTTCATATATAATCTAAAAAAAAAAAGCTAATTTCTTTGTTAATGAAATGAAAATATATAAGAAGATATCTTTCAGAATTTGGTTTGTGTGAAATCTCATCAACCACGTATAGAATACAGGATGAAGAAAGCACGTTCGGTGATATATTGATTTTATTTTATATTGATAATGATTTAATTTTGCAAATTGTGAAAGAATTATAAAAAAAAATATGCATTATTTTATTCAACTAACTGTATCTGTGTCTATATATTAAATCTCTTATATTTTTCTACATATTATTATCAATGCTTTTTTATTAACAGCATATTGCTAATTTTTTTTTTCTACTAAAAAATATAATTACTCATTAATAATAAATGGCATATACACTTCAAAAAATTAACCAAAAAATATATTCAGCTCCATTCATGTTTAATTCTTTTTATTAGTTGGCTTTTTGTGGCATTATTGTAATTTTGCAACATTACGCATACTTTTTCATGCTATAAATAAGATATTATTGCTTATATATATATATGTATATTTGTTACTAAATGTGTAGAAAGTAGTGATTGATATGAAATTAAATAATATTTATAAAAATAACGTATAGAAATAACGTAATAATTTGATATCATAGAAAATTAATTATTTGTACATTAATTCAATGAATTTTTATAAATTTATCAAAAGAACTTATAATATGAAGAGAAAATCGTAAAATGTAAAAATTTAGATTTTGTTTATTATAATAAATAAACAAAATTATAAAATAAAATTACTTATTGTAATTAAAATAGTTTATTGTAATTTATCACATAATGATGTAATCTGACATAATAACGTAAATATATTGAAAAATGCAATTAATTGCATTTTTTGTGCACAATGTATTTAGATCATTGAAATATAATATTAATGTTGGCACAGAAATTTAATCATACATATATTTTCAGAGTGGAGAAGATTATCTAAATGTATTATATCATCCAGAGAATTTTAAGGGACCAATATTGTTCTCATTTCGCTCTAAAGTATTCTTTGGTAAAAAGAAGGCAATGATTAGAGTAGAAGATGGTGAATGGTCTGATAAATTTCCTATAGATGTTGCAGGAAGTGATGGAGTAGTTACTTGTAAATATAATGGTCTAACATACCAAGTCCGTATTATTTTCCATTTTTCTTATAATTTCATTATTTACTCATTTTATATTAATGTTTTTTTATAAATTATAGATTGGAGTTCATAATCAGTTAACTTATAATTCTTTAACAAAACAGATTACATTTACACCATATTATGTATTGATAAATAATTCTGATTATCTTATTGAATGTCAAGAAGGTAATAGACCAGCTGATCCTATGATTAAGGTAATAAATTATTAATTATATTTTAATGTTAATTATATTTTATATGATATATTTTACCTAAATATAATTTTTTATTATTTATTTTATTATTATTTATTATTATTATTTATAGGTTCCTCCTAGAGAATGCACAGCTTTTTGGCCTCGTTCTGATCATGAGCAAAAACTTTTAAAGGCTAGAATTGCAGGTGATCTTGAAAAAACTGTATCATTTATTTATACAGAAAGTCACACAACTTTATTGAAATTAAATAATAAGGTTTGATAATTTTACTTTTTTTTAATAAATAATTTATATATTTCTATTGTTTATAATTTTTATTGTTTACAGTATGGAGGAATCAATGTAGATATACAAATAAGCGAAGGCGGAATTTACATTTCCTTATCTGTTTATAATCATGGAAATGCTCCAGCTTTAATTATTAATCATACTCCACATACTATCAATTTCTGGGAAAAGGGTTCACTAAATATCAGGTACAATCAATTATTTTAAAAAATTATTGTTATTAATGTTATAATATAAATTATTTCACAGATCTATACAAACATATAATAAAATGTTTTATACTTGGGAAAATCCTGCAGGACCGCGAAAATTGATTTGGGAAGATGGAAATAAAAAAGAAATTGAAGAAACTCTTCGAAAAGTAAATATCTAGTATTTAATTAAATTTATTAATTTTTTTCTAATTTAATAATGTTAAAAAATCCATTTTTTAGGATACATTAGGAATTTTTCATTTGCCAGATTTGGAAGAACAAGTATTTTATGTATCATTTTTAGATGGTACACAACGAGTATTATTATTTACATCAAATATGAAAATTGCCGAAGATTGTCAACTATCTGATGATTTTGAAGTTATAGAACAAGAAGTATCAATAAATATTCACGGAATTGGTCTTTCACTTGTTAATAATATCACAAGATCTGAATTGTTATATATGTGTATTGCTAGGTACATTATTAATATAAATATTTGTGATGATTTATATTTTTATAACAATTTATTGTCATATTTTTTATTATTATTATCTTTTAGTTCTGGAATTATATGGGAAATCCGTAAATCTATTAATCATCGATGGCGTAGTCTTAGCACAAGGGAAGTAAATCTTATAGAAGAAGGCTATCAAAAATATATGCGCGAATTACAAATAGGAAAAGATCCGATGCAAAAAGTGATACTTGAACCAAAATTAGAAGTAATAGAAATAATAATTTCATTTTTAATTTTATAATACGTATATTTTATTATCTTCTATTCTCAAATTAATTTTAATTTCAGGTTGATTATTTAAATATGGAAATGTTGAAACCAAATCGTCGTTATTTACGAAGAACTTTCCAAACTGGTTTATGGTTGCAATACCGTACTTCAGTACATCAAGTGCAGTTACATGCAAAAATTAATAGACTGCAAATTGATAATCAACTTGCAGATTGTATTTTCCCAGTTATATTGGCTCCAGTTCCACCTCCAAAGAGTGTTACAAATGCTGGTAAATTTTTATATTTAATTATTCATAAAAAATGAAAATATAAATGAAAATATTATATAAATTATATATATATTATATAATACATGTATATATATAATTATATATATACATATATAAAAATATAATTATACATATATAAAGATATAAAAGAATATTAATATATTCATGATAAAATATATTTTTATATATATCTCAATTCTAGAAATTAAAACAGATGCAAAAATTATCGATTAAAATTTATTTAGTAAATTATAAGCAATTCAAATTTGCGTTAATAAAACAAAATGCAAATAGATTAAGACAATTTTCGATCAATCTCCATCATATCGACACCTCATTTAATCTAATGTGAATTTAAATTCCTTATAATCATAAAAATTAATTAATATTTTTTATTTTATCACTTTTATTTTTTATTTTAATTTAAAATTTAATCTTTTTAAAAGTATAAATGAATATATAAGATATAAATATATATGTATGTATGAATATATATTAAATTATTTTTTAACAGTTGAAATGAAACCATTTGCTGAACTTAGTATGATTAAACGATTACTTGTACGCAGTAATGTACAGCAATTCCGATATTTTAAAGTTCTTATACAAGAATTTCATGTGAAAGTAGATATTGTATTTATTAATGCGATTATGGGATTACTTGAAACAAATGAAATGAATGATGTGGAAGAAGTGAGTTTTATTAATAGATAATATGAATAATATATAAAATTCTAAAATATTATAATAATTGTCTTTTTGTAATTTAGAACAAACTATTCAAATTAGATGTAAAACTTGTTGATGAACCTTTAATGTATCACGTCAGATTAATTACTACAGCCGAACAGAAGAATTTCTTCGATCTTCTTCATTTTTCTCCATTAAAGGTTTCTTTTTGTAATTTAAATTAATCATAATTATATTTTATTGATATTATATTTTTATAATTATTATAATTTTTTCAGATTCATATAAGTTTTTCAATGACTGGTGGTAATAGCGGACCTTCTGCAATGCCTCATGTATTAAATGTATTATTACAAGGAATAGGAGTTACATTAACAGATATTCATGATATTGTCTTCAAGTAATTGTATTCAAAATTAAATTTGTATTAATAAAATTTTAACTCTGTATTAGTATAAGTCATATATAAATAAATATTTTTTATTTTTACAGATTAGCATATTTTGAAAGAGAATATATTTTTATGACTCATAAACAACTCATTCATGAAGCAACATTACATTATGTGGGACAAGCAATTAAGCAAGCTTATGTTCTTGTTTTGGGACTTGATGTAATAGGAAATCCGTATGGTCTTGTAGTGGGTACCATGAAAGGCATTGAAGATTTATTCTATGAACCTTTCCATGGTGCCATTCAAGGGCCTGGAGAATTTGCAGAGGGTTTGATTCTTGGTGTAAGAAGCATGGTAGGTCATACTGTTGGAGGAATGGCAGGAGCCGTTTCTAAAATAACTGGAGCTATGGGTATGTTTTAGAAATTCTAGTTTTGAAAGTATATTAAAATACATGTGTATGTGAAATGTACATTAATCAATCGCATAATCAAACTTAATAGCATGTTTTTTTTTTTTCTTCTTTATGTAATGTTATTTTGCTTGTCTATAACATTATGATTATCTTTCCGCAAATTTTACGTTTTTATTAAAAAGTCGAAGCTTCAATTCCTTAATATGAATTATAAAATAAAAAATATTATATTATTATACATGTATAATAATTTGTAATATCTCATATATGTGTATTATTAATTATATGTATTAATTATATATATTTTTATATTAATTATATATATGTATGTTATATATATGTAATAGAAATATATGGTTATAAATATATGTATATATATACATATATTATTACAATGCATATTATTTATATTATAATTGAATTGAAATACAGTTTTATTTATTATACATGTATTTAAATACACGTAAATTAAAAACTTTTAGTATATTTATAATTTGAATTATATTTATAATTGAATTCTTATTTTATTCTAAATATTATTATATTTTTTTAAATATTACATTATTTATCATAGGCAAAGGTATAGCTGCTTTAACATTTGATAAAGATTATCAAAGAAAACGACAAGAACAGCTTAACATACAACCAGCTACTTTACAAGAAGGTCTTGCTCGTAGTGGCAAAGGTTTGGTAATGGTAAGTGAAAATTAGAAATAGAAATTAGTATAATTGAAAAGAAATTAATGTAATGAAAAATGAATATGATTTTTAGGGTGTTTTTGATGGTGTAACTGGTGTTGTAATGAAACCCATATCAGGTGCCAAAGAAGAAGGTGTGGAAGGGTTCTTTAAAGGATTTGGAAAAGGAATGGTTGGTCTTGTTACTAGACCAACTGCTGGAGTTATAGATTTTGCTAGTGGTTCATTTGATGCAGTGAAACGGTATAAAAAATAATATTTATGAAATCATATAAATAATTCTTTCAAGTATAAAAATAATTTAAATTATTCATATTAATTATTTTTCAGTGCAACTGAATTGAATGAAGAAGTAAAGAAAGTAAGGCCATGTAGATTTTTACAACCTGATAATTTAGTTAGACCATATATTAGAGAGCATGCTGAAGGACATAAAATTTTAAGTGTAAGTATTTAACATTTTTTTCTTATCTAATATTTCTTAATATTTAAATGTTGTAATATGAAAATGTTTCTTAATAGGAATTAGAAAAAGGAAAATATTCAAATACTGATATTTATTTTTATCATTTATACATTAATAGAGATGTATTATTGCTTACTGATAAGAGAATAGCATATTTAGAGCATAGTGACTTATTCGGTGGATGGCGGGTCTGTATTTTTTTTAAATATTATATTTTTGTAAATTAAATATAAAATATTTAAAAAAGTAAATATTTTATTGTTTTTCATACAGGTACATTGGACTCACACGTGGCAAGAAATAAGCGAATTACCGAAATTAGTGGATAAAGGTGTTCAGATATTTATTAAAGATACTAGTAAAAAAAAAAAATTAGGCTTATTTGGTAATGCAGATCAATCAAAAATAATTTTAATACCTGATTATAATATAAGACAAGTAAGTCACGTAATTGAAAAATTAGTACATATTTTTATATTTAAAAAATATAATCTTTTAATTATTTAAAAAAAATAAGTAATATTTTTTTTTATAAATTTTTCAGCTTCTATGTAACAAAATACAACAGCAAATTAATCAATGCGGATTATAATATCAGAAAGTCATAATGATATATGATATATGCAATATATATAATACTTAAATATAATTAATTAATTAAACTGATAGTGCCTAGGCTTCATAAATTTTCATTAGCTTTGCAAGCTGAATTTCATAAATTCTATATATTCATATATATTATAAAAAATATTTTTACAAATGCTATTTACAAGACTGATATTTAATCAGAATCAGCTAACAGCAAATAGAAATCAATATTGTTTTATATTTATTACAATATAATTTTCAGTTTAATTTTATTATTTTTTATGATTATCATTATTTTTTAGTAAAATATTTCACTTTATAATTCTATATGTTATTAACATTAAAAAGACTTCTAATGCTTTTAATTAATGATGATAACTGACATATTTAATATTGTACGAAATAATCATTATAGTATTTATCATTGTTCTTAAATACATTATTACATCAAATAATATAATTTACTTTAAAATAATATTTTAATATATATCTAAAATAAACAAAATACATGTAAAAATACTTGAAAATCAAAACAAAATCTTTCTATCTTATTAATTTGAAACTTATTTATATATAAATATATATAAATATAAAACTTAAGCTGATATTTAAATGTCATGTTACATTTTGTGTAAAAATATATGCAAATTTATTTCACGATTAAAATATTTTAATTTCATATCTTGTAAAATTCTTTCTTATTTAATATTAGTAAAAATTCTAAAAACAGATTGCCATTATAAGACAATACCATATTTTTGTATTGTTTAATAATAAGTTAAAAATTTATTATATATATATTATATATTACATATATAAATAGAAATTTAAGCGCACATTGTATATTGAAGGAATTTCTATGTACCTGTAACTATGTTATCATATATGCAGAATGTTTCTAATCACGCATAATTTTTTAATTATATAAAAATTATATAAAAATATATTTTTTTTTTTAAAT
>NW_006263588.1:61674-75194 GCF_000469605.1 Apis dorsata
TGTAAAATACTTTTCATGTTGTTAATACTTTCAATATAGTGATAATATTTATATAATTTTTTATTTCAATTATAGATATATTATACGGAATTATACCATTTAATCAATTATGACAATTAATCTGGATTGTTATATATTTTTAGAAACACTCTGTATGTTCGTAAATAGTACACAATTTTTATTAAAAAATTGTTCTGCTAAATAATATATTGTTTAATAGAGAAGAAAGAGAAAAAAGCAAAATTTAAAATAAATTAAAAATAATATACTATTTTCCAGAACTTATAAAAAATTTATTATTATATAATTATAATTATAATATGTAGTTAATTATAATATAATTTAAAATGAATTGTCTAATTGAATTACATTACTGTTAAAAAAAGATATGCATATTGTTACTACTTTATACATATATCACTTGTATAAAAAAATTACAATAAGAGAATTAAAGTAACTCTTGCTTTCTATTTCTTTTATCTCATTCAATGATATTGACCAATATTTAAGTTTTATATTTATATTTATGTATTATATTTTAAAAATGTATTTTGTTTCTATTATGCATTATATATAAATGCATTCATTTGTTTATACATGAATTTAGTTTGACATTTTGTATGTTCATATTATGAATCTATATCAGTATTTTAAAATTTTGCATCTAAATAAAATTAAGAAATAAATATCTTTGAATATATATTTATAAAAAATAGAAAAAAAAGTTATATGTTTTGATATTTTTTAAATTTAAATAAAAAATTTTAATTAATTAGAAAATAATTTATTGTACTTTTTTATTATAAATTGATTATATTATACTTTTAATAGATATATTATTTCTGGTGTGATAGACAGTATACAACTATTGATTTAAATATTTCTTAGTCAAAATAATTTCATTGTCAATTATCTAATGGCAGAAAATCAAAGATTTATACCAGGTCCTCCACAATTACCTCCTTTATATAGAGGGCAGAAAATAAAAACAGTGAGTACTAAATTATAACTTATGTTTATGTATTTATTTATTAATTATAATAAATTATATATTTATTATATATTATATAATAAATCAATATATTATAATTAATTTATTGATAATGTTTTTTTTAGGGTCCATATACTACTGTAGTCACTGATGAAATGGTTGCGCAAAGAGAAAGAGAAAACGAACAATTGTATAGAGCTTGGCGCGAGCAACAACGAAGAAGAGAAATAGAAGATGATGAGTACATAGGCGAATTTAAAGAAGACAAAGTGAGAAGAACTTTTATTAGAAAAGTTTTCTGTATATTAACACTTCAATTATTATTTACATCTGGTGTCATAGCAATTTTTCTATTCGTGTAAGCATTATAATTTAATAATGTTTTAATAATATCACTTTAATAAATTGATGTAATGAATTATGTTATTTTAATAACTGTATTGCAGGGACTCTGCAAGAAAATTTATGATAATTCATTGGTATTTGTGGATTGTAGCTATGTATGTAAATTTTGCAACTACTTAGATATATTATTTAGTGCATAATGCAGTATTTTATTAGGATATGCTTCGCTATTTCTTTTTGTGCCATATCATTTTTTGAGGGAGCTAGGCGATCTCCACCTTTCAATTATTTGTGGCTATGTTTATTGGTAAAGTTTTTAATTATATTAAAACCTTATTGATTGAATGTTTTTATTATTTAACATTCAATACTAAAAAAAAAAATACTATTTCCAGACAATTGCTATGTCATATCTAGCTGCTTTTGTATCTGCCTTTTATGAAATTGAAATAATTTTGATGGCATTAGGTATGACAACATTAATTACATTAGGAATAAGTCTCATTGCAACATTTACTAAGGTACTTTCAACAAAGTTTTATATATGAAATAATAAAAAAGTAAAAATAACATAAATAATCTTACAGTTTGATTTAACCATGAGAACAGGGATATTGTTCATTATTGGACTGGCTGCTATTGTATCAATTTTTGTGTTGATAATAACCTTGATGTTTACATACATTAGATTATTACATATCCTGATTTCAATTATAGGAATGGCCTTATTATCAACAGTTAATATATATTTTAAAAGAATTATTTAATTCAAGTATAATATATTTTGTTTTACATGATATATTTTAGAAATGAAAAAATATTAATTTTTTAGTACTTGTTCTTTGATATACAAACAATTATGGGTGGAAGAAGAATAGAATTAAATCCAGATGAAGTTGTATTTGCAACAGCACAAATTTATGTTGACATTGTATTGTTATATCAATATATCTTAATGTTTATGGGTTTGATGCATCATCAATGAATATTAAAGATAGATTTATATCATATTTCATTATAATTTATCTTTATTATAGCAATATATTTTTTTAAAAAAAACTTGAATATCAATAAATAAATTATATGAATTATTTAAAATTGGATATAAAAAAATATTTTAACATTTAATCTTTATATACGTGTTTTGTTATTATTAAAATCATTAACTTATTAATAATAAAAGTTAATATATAGTATTAATAATCTTTTACAAATAAATATTTTATATCATATTTCATTTATATTTTATAAATGAAATATTTTCCTGTAAAAAAAACATCACTTAAAATCAATTTTGTTGCTAAGCAATACTTCATCAACAAAAGTCTAACCTATTATATATTCAAAGTTTTTATGAAAAAGATATATATTTTGTAAATTAAATGAATGTGTAAGTATATAATTAATTAGGATTATCAAAAAACATTTTATTATCAGTATTTTATATGTAACAAATGGTATGAGTTATACGATTAAATTATCGTCATTAATATCATCAAAAATAAAACGAAACAGATTTACAAGACTATTTTATACAGTACATCATAATGAGAAACGAGGACTTTTCTACGTAAAATTGGATAATGATTGTAAGATATATTATTTGAGAAATTATTATTATAATATATATGTTTTTAATTATTATTCATATTTTCTATTTAAAAAAAGAAAAAATGAAAGAAGCTCGATTTTTATTGTAAATATAAATAATATTTTAAAATATATTTGTTTCTTTTATTTTTGATTAGCAAGAGCAGTACTGCACTATGTATCTGAAGGAAAAGTCTTAGATATGCAAAGGATTAATGTACCTCATAGATATACAGGAAAAGGTTTAGCACGATTGCTTACAGAGGTAAAATTTATTTTTATTATTTTGTACTTTCAAATAAATATTTATTATGAATGAAACCATGAATGATATTATTGAATTATATTTTTATTATTCTTTTTTATTATTCTTCATTATAATATATAATAAAAGTATATGTATATAATGTATAATAACAATATATAATCTTTTTAGACAGCATTTACATATGTTATTCTGAATAATTATTATATGTATTTGACATGTGAATACATGCAGAAGTATTATCTTGCAATTAAAAATCCAGATCTTGAAGAATATGTTGTTGGACCACCACATATTTTAGAAGGACCTGATTCAAAATCCTTAGATCCTAATATTATATATGAACTGCCTGATCCAGAAGATTTTTTGATATATTCTTCTTAATAAATAATTTTTATATCATTAGTTATTGAAATCTTGAGTAATTATTGAGTTAAATTATTTATGATTTAAAATTTATTACTGCTTCATATTGTTAATAAAATGGAGGAGATAGAATATATTACTATAATTGAATGGTTCTGTTATCAATTTTATTATAATGGCATGTTACTTTATTGCAAAGAAGCATGCGAAATATATCCAACAAATGAATGCTTAAGAATTTTTCTAAGTCTTGCATATATGTTAACTGGGAAGATTCAAGAAGCAATTAAAGAAAGTTCGAATTTAATGAATGATGCAGATAATACATTGGCAGCATTGCTTCTTCAAAGTATTGTTTATATGAAAAATGAAAACGTTGAAAAAACTACTATAATACAGATTGAAACAAGAATTAGGGATGAGAAACGAAAATCGTCTTCGAATGCCCTCTTATTAGCAGCTTTGGTATTGCTTTTATCTCAGAAGATTGATAAAGCTAAAGAATACATAGAAAGAGCTTATAAGCTCGATTCATCTAATAAAAATATTCTATTAACAAAAGGTTGGGTGGATTTATTTATTATAAGCGAAAATAACTCGAGCGAACCAAGTTTATTCGAAATTGTTCTAGAACAAGATCCAAAAAACGTGAATGCTTTGCTTGGATTTGCAAAATATAAACAACAACACGGAGATTATACAGGAGCAATATTAACATTAAATTCATTAATTGTACGTTATCCTAAATTATGTTTACCCTTGGTTGAAAAATTGTATAATCAACTTGGAATGAAGGATTGGGATCAAGTTCTAGATACTGCTAACAGAATATTATCAATTGATTCGAATAATTTGGAAGCAATAAAAGCACATGCATTTGTAAATATTTGCAGAGATGGAAATTTCAATGAAGGATTAAAACATTTACAGTCTTTTTTTAGAAATATGATAGTTATAGAAACAAAGAATATTACAATTTTAGTGAATAATATTCAGTTATTTTCACGAATAGCTTGTAAGAATCAAGAAATTTTAACAGAACTTTCTAAGATCGTTGAAAAAATATTACAACAGCATTTGAAAAATGCAGATCTTATGGTGGAATTAGGAAATTTGTATATTTCATTAGATAAAATAAAAGATGCAGAATATTGGTATAGAAGTGCTGTTCGAATAAATGAATCTTCGTTTGCTGCTTTGATGGGATTAGCTCATTGTCAATTTTTAGACACTTCGATCGATGCTTCGGATTTGGCACAACAGCAAATAGATTTTTTGATGGAAATACAATCTAATTCGGTAGACGCAGAATTGTTTTTTATATCTGCTAAATTAAATTCCAATGATTCCATCAAAGCTCTGAATTATTTAAACAATGCAGCTACAATCATACTGGACAATTGTAAATATGTACCATATGGTTACGATTATATAAAAAAATTAAATCCTGATTTATGTTTAGAAATTTCCAAACAACGTTTAATTTATTCTATAACAAATAATGTAACAAATTTTGAGGAAAATATATCCAATTATAAAGAGGCAAGTTTATATTTGTTAGAAGAATTATCAGAAGCATATCCTGGTTTAAGTATGGCACAATTATTAATTAGTAAAGCTAAAATGCAGAGTGGAAATTTAGAAGAAGCTTCATATATATTAAAGAATTTTTTAGATAATGTTGACTCATCTAATGCAAAAGCTCATTTATTAATGGCTCAGATTCAAGCATGTCAAGGGAATTATCAATTGGCTTCACAAAGTCTTGAAGTTGGTTTAAGTTACAATTTTAAAATCAGAGACAATCCAATTTATCACTTAATTACTGGTATGGTTCAAAAACAGGCAAATGATATGGAAGGTGCAATAAAAAGCTTTCAAACAGCTATGTCATATGCAGGAATGCAACCATACAAGAGTAATTTAGAAATCTCAGATATTTCAACATCAGATATGGCAATATTGTATCTTGAATTGATTTCTGCTTATGGAAAAATGAAACGATTTAATGATGCAATTGTTATAATACAAGATGCAAAAGTAAATCTAGGAAATACTTCAGAAGAAGGTAAAATATTAATAGGAAATGCTGAATTACTTTTAGAAATGGGAGAATTGGATAATGCCATTGATTGCTTATCTAAAGTAACTCCAGATCAACCTTATTATTTGCAAGCACATGTGCGTTTAGCCGAAATAAATTTGAAATACAAAAAAGATCGTCCTGCTTTTGCTATGTGTTTCAGGTTTGTTTTTCATAAGTTTACATATTTTTCATTCTATTTTATATTTTTTCATTCTGTTTGAATATTTTATTTTATAGAGAATTGGTTGAACATTGTCCTGGTCCTAAGACATATAATATGCTTGGTGATGCATATATTTCTATTCAAGAACCAGAGAGAGCAGTAGAAGCATATGAACAAGCTTTAAAACAGAATCCTAGGAATAAAATAGACATTGCAAGTAAGCTAGGAAAGGCACTCGTAAAAACGCATCAGTACACAAAAGCCATCAATTATTACAGAGATGTGATGAAACAAGAAAACTTTAAAAGCTTAAAATTAGATCTTGCAAAATTATTCATAAAGATGAAACAATACGATAAAGCGGAAGCTACGTTGGTCCAGGAATTGCAAGGTACAAAATTATTTTTACTAGATAATATATATATATATATATATATTTCTAATTATTTTAATAATTTTTTATTCATATTTTAGAAGGTCGTCGAGATTCAGATTTAAAGAGTTTACAAGTACGCACTCAACTTCAACTTTTGCTTGCTAAAACTCGAGAAAAAGCAGATAATGTACAAGGCGCTTTATCAGCATTGAAAGAAGCTAAAGAAAATCAGCACAGATATATGCAACGAATGGGAACAAACTCTAATTTAGAAGATGAGAAACAGCTTCTGGCTAATATTTGTTTAACAATGGCTGATCATTCTTCTTCTTTAAGAGATTATGATCAAGCTATTACATACTATAAGGAAGCATTAAATCATAAACCTACAAACATAAACGCCTTGTTATCTTTAGCAAAGCTTTATATGCAGGTAATTAAAATATATAATTATACATAAATGGTAATCATTGAATAATTTATTAATATTTTGAACTGGTAGACTAATAATTTAGATCGATGTGCTCAAAGTTGCACAGTTCTTTTGAATACTGATCCTAATAATGAAGCTGCTTCGATAATGATGGCAGATCTTGCATTCAGAAAAGTTGATTTTGATACGGCAGCCTTTCATTTTCGACAACTATTATTAAAACAACCAACTTATTGGACCGCGTTAGCGAGATTAATAGAAGTTTCTCGTAGAATAGGTGAATTATTAAAAATTAAAAATTTTTTTATTTAATTTCTGATGTCTAACTTATTTATAATGTCATGAATTTATAGGAGATATGGACGATCTTGAAGAATGGCTTCATCGAGCAGAACAAGAAATGAGCAATGCAAATTTAACAGCCGGTTATTATTATTGTGCCGGTTTATTAGATTGGCGCTTGGGACGACTAAATTCCGCACTTCGTCAATTTAATTTTGCAAGACGTGATCCTGAGTGGGGCCAACAAGCAATATATAATATGATCGAAATTTGTTTAGATCCAGATGATGATTCTTCTCTTTCAAATGAAGTCTTTAATGACGATGATGTTGAATATCAGGATTCTAGAACAATGGCTTTGAAAACAGCCTATCGTTTATTACAGGTATTTAAAAAAAAGCAAAAAAAAAAATATTATATAATAAATTTATAATTTTAGAGTTATATTTTATATATATATATAGTATATTTAATTTAAATTTTAAATAAAATATTGATGAAAGAATTATCCTAAAAGAATTATTTCTATTTAGGATTTGAATTCTAAAGGCAGTCCACACGAAATGCTCACACATAGATTATTAAGTAATTTTTTCCTACTTGCAACAAAACAAAAATCCAATGTTGAAAAAGCATTACAAGATTGTACAACATTAGCTAGTCAAGAAGCGTTACGAGATCATGTTGGACCAGCTTTAGGCATGGCAATGGCTCATATTCTTCTGAAACAAACTCCTAGAGCTCGAAATCATTTGAAACGTGTCAGCAAGAATACATGGACTTTTGAGGATGCTGAATATTTAGAACGTTGTTGGTTACTTTTAGCGGACATTTATGTACAATCTAACAAATATGATTTAGCGAATGATCTTTTAAAACGTGTTCTACAACATAATGCCACTTGTGTAAGAGCTCATGAACTGTCTGGATACATTGCAGAAAAGGAACAAAATTATCGTGAAGCTGCGTCGCAATACAATCAAGCATGGAAATATGGCGGAAAATCAAAATTATCTATCGCCTATAAATTAGCTTATTGTTCGATGAAAGCTAAAGCTTATGCAGATGGAATAGAAGCTTGCAACGAAGTTTTGAAACAAAATCCAGATTACCCTCGTATTAAAAAAGAGATTTTAGAAAAATGTATAAATAATTTGCGCACCTAATAAAATAATTATATTTTCATTATAATTCTGTCTAAAAATTATCTCTTTTTGTTTTTTTTGTTTTTTTTTTTAAGTTAAAACAATATATATAAAAAAACAATATAATGCTATGATTAATATCGATATTTATTAAACGATACAAAAAACAACATGAATTTAGAAAAGAACGAATACATGGTTAATAATTATTTTCATCAATTATCTAAAAATAATGTTTTGAAAATAGTAGTTACAGATGGCACAACGGAAATTGCTCGATCGTTTCTATACAGAATACTTACTGATGATGTGTTCGGAAAAAATCAATGTATTTTTATCAGTCTTTACGAATTATCAACCAAGACGATGTTTTTGGAAAGCCTTGCAATTGAATTAAATTCCTTTAGCCCTAAGCTTCTAAGTGGTAAATGCATGTGCATTTTTATACTTATGCATTTTTTTACTTTTAAATAATAAATATGATATAAATATTCTAAAGAGATCTATTTAATTTTTAACAAAATATTTGAATAATAATATATTCGAGTACTATGTTAATCATATATTTGAATGCTAAATTATTCAAATATCAAATGTTTGAATATTAGAATCAAAAAGATAATCGTAATTTAATACTAAAATAATCAGATTATTTGTTAAAGGAATATAGACGATAACGAAATATCTTTAATAATATAATACAATGATATATTTATAAGACATCTTTAAAAAATCGATTCTAGAAGATAAGAATACAAAAAAAGATATAAAAAAAAATTGGTTCATAAAAATATCGATTAAAGTTTAATTTATTAAATTATAAGCAATTAAAATTTATTTTAAGATGAAGAAAAATTGAAGTAGTTTTCCGGTATAGCATCAGCTTTCCATATTTTTATTTTTCTTCATTTAAGTTAAATTATTTAATAAATAAATCTTAACTGATATTTTTGTATATATATTATATTGTATATATATTTTGTATATTAAATTTCATGTTTGTTTTGGTCTTTAGAATCGATTCTTCAAAGATATTCACGAATATATATAATATTATGTATATTTATAGGTATCAGTTACAGCAATAATGCTTTCGAATTCAAGGATGCAGATGTTGTAATTTGCATTGGTCATTCGAGAGAATATAATTTCAAAGAACCCGAATACACAGAATCCTTTTTTAAAGATTATGTTCTTATATCCAAATTTTATGTATTAATTATTATATATTATATTATTTCATTAAATTCAATATATTGAAGTTTTTGAGATTTATAAATCATTTTATATAATTGTGCCAATAGGGTCAAATTATAAATAAATATGTGAAAAAAGATGCAAGAATTATTGTACTCGGAAATACTGCTGCTACGATTATATCCAAATATGCGAAATCTATTCCTATTAAAAATATAACTACTTTGTCCATGCTTAATTTAAATATTGTTAAAACTCAGGTATATGTATTATTTATGTAAATGTTTTTTTCTAAATTTATTATATTGTTTTTCTTTAATTTATTATGCAGATTAAATTTAAATATTATTAATATTAAGTTATGATTATAAATTATTTAAAATTAATTTCAATTATTTTAAATAACATAATATTGACAAATTTTTAAATTTTTAGATTGCCGCACGAGCAAATTGTCTTCCAACGGAAGTGAAAAATATAATAATTTGGGGTTCAAATGGAACATATTGTTTTCCAGATTGTAGGTATTTATATTTTACCAATGGAAAACCTATGAAAAATTCTTTAAAAATTTGGATATATAATGATCTTCCACGTGTAAGATTTTTATTTTCATTTTTTTCTTAACTTTCATTTAATTTTTTGATTTATTATAACAATATATTAATAACATACACCAATTATATTAGATCTTTTATATGTGATAAATTTTTATTATATTTATTATTTTCATTAATGTTAATATTTTTCTTTTAACAATTTTTAAATTTTTAATATTATTGATATTAAAATTTTTAATATTATTGATATTAAAATTATTAATATTATTGATATTAAAATATAATATTAATATTAATATTAAAAATTTTAATTAAAAAAAGATTTTATTAATATTATATTTAATAGAAAAAATATATTTCCTTCATCTATTTTATGCTTTATTTGAATTTTTGTTAAAATTTTTGCAAATTTTTTAAGGATGAATTGTAAATTGTAATAATTGCGTTAAATTATCATAAGATAATATATTGTTGTTATGTGTATGTTGTTGTTATTGTGAATAAAATAAAATTTAATATTCGTTAATTAAATAGTTACGTTTCTTTTCCTAGATTATTCAAAGTACCAACAATAGATCATGCTTAATTAATTCCATAGCTTATGCATTAGCAGAGCATTGTAAAATCTTATGGAATGGTACTCCAGAAAATGAATGGACCAGTATGGGTGTATTGTCCGATCTTTCTTATTCGATTCGATCTGGAATATTTTTTTCTTTTCCTGTAATTTGTAAGGACAAACAATGTGAAATTATAAAGGTATGGGATCACTCATTTAAATGTATGTGTTAGGAGAAATTTATTATTAATAGTTGACTATAAAAATATTTTATGTAAATTACAAAAAAAATATTTTTAAAAAAATATAAAATTATAAAAAAATTATTCTTCTTCAATTAATTTATGAAAAACTTCATCATTCTATAATATCTTCTTCATTCAATATCTTATTCTATAATAATTTTAAGTTTATTTTTTTTTGTTTCTTAATTTTAATAAAAAATGCATAAAAGATAAAAATATAAGAAAAATATAGTAATAAATATTTCTTGTTTTGTTTTTATAGAATTTTGAATTAGATGAATATGTTAAAAAATACATTGTGGATTTAAGTAGATTAATTTTTAGAGAAATCGAAATTGCTCTTGAAATTTGTGGCTTGATATCACACGATGATTAACTATGATAATGACTTACTAATATAAGGTATATTTTTTATCTAGATATGGATTGTACTATTTTATTATGTTCTTGTAAGTTACATTTATTTACAAATATTCTTGAATTATACAGAATTGTATCTGTATGAATGTATCGTAGATTACGAAGCCATTATTTGTGCATCGTTACCGTTATTATTATTTTTACACACAACTTTTTCATTAAAGTTTTTACGGATTTTTCATATTTGAAATTCTTTTCATATATGTATATATAATTAATTGAAATAAATCGAAAATGATGGATATGTCAATTTTTATAAAAAGAAATTCGTGAGTAACGTTTCATTTTAAAAATATTAAAGTCTTTTTAAAAAATATTTAAAAATAATAAAGTTTTTTAGTTATTATTTTTAAAAAATAAATATAAAATTAATAATTAACAGATAAAATTAAATCTTGATTGAAAAAATAATAGTAAACTCAAAGATCCAGATACATGATCTGCGTTGCAGAAATGGCTCCGCAAGCAGCGAGAGTACTAGCTACATATACCACCGCCGTAGTAGTTCCAGATTTACTAACAATTGTCCCGAGACAACAGGAGAGTAGGAACTGGGCTAAAAACACCATGGAAGAGACGATTGCAACGTCTGTGCCAAGACCACGTACTCCTCCGCTTTGAATGGCTTCACCCTCGGTTGTTACTTCGAACTGCATACAAAGCCAATTAATTTAATTTATATCCGATATGCACATATATGTTTTTTACATTTTATGTTATGCCATTTAATAGTATTACTATTTTATTAAATTATTCTCATTGATTCATAAAACATTCATAAAAAAATAGATGATAATAAAATTTATAATGTATACTTATGATACTATTAATTTTTATAAAAATATAAAAATATGTGTATTTTTTATGTTTTTTAAATTGTTTTTTCATCTTTTTTTTTAATAATTGTTTTTTTAATAAATATAATTAAAATTTAAGTTTTAATTTTGTTTTTTATTTTAAATTATTTATTTTTTTTTATTTTTTTTTAAACACAATTACATTTTTATAATAAAAAATTTAAATTCTAAATTATATTTTTATATTTTTATTCTAATAATATTTTTTATACAGATAATTCTAGATTTTTTTTTTAATTTTAAATAGAATTATGAATTATTTAAATTTTTTGATTGATTCATTTTGAGATATATTCTTAAGATTTCTTAAGACTTACAGTGGATGAAGCATGATAATGTGCAACTAGTAGATACGGCATAGTGAATAACGTGGAATACATAACACCTGCGGTCCATGAGAATATAATCACTCCTGCGGGATGTTTCGTTAATGCCATCATCATCATTCCGGTGCTGTAGAATAGTAAGCCGCAAATGTAAACTCTCTGAGCTCTGTTAAAACAAATAACGCTTATATATCTTTTGTCTAGAAAATTATTTTCTTTTTTATCAAAATATCTATAATTATAAGGAATATTATAAAGAAGTTAAGTAAAAAATAAAATAAAGATTATTTTTAGCATATGATCGTATTTTAACAAATAATAACTAATTATTTTCTTATATTTTATAAAAGAAAAAAGAAAAAGGAAATATTAATTATATAAAAATACTTGTAGCGTTCTATGAGTTTCTCGATGACCAGTGAATAACAAGAACAAGATAATGAATACATAGACATTCCCCAGCATCCAAAACGAACTCCACTTTCATATAATTCTCTTTCCTTGGTACCTTCTGGAGCCTGTAATTTACAAATAAAAACTTAAAAATAAAAAATTATGATAATAAATTTATTAGTAAGAAATAATTATAAACGACAAAGCGTCAAAGAGATATTAATATTAATATTAATATTTCAGATACCTGTGGATTTCCACCATAAACAGCTTCTCCAACAAAATCCGTGAAATACAAGGAATAACATACGTGTGCCATCCAACAGAATAAATTAGTTAAGCACACCATACGAAGACTGTGCGGCATATACACGATTGAAAGAAGATATTCCGTTAATGTGGCTTTTGGATTTCCTGCCATATCTTCGTTGAAACCATGTTTCATGTAATCAGTATTTTGAATGGTTACATCTGGTATCATTGGTACTTGACCAGCTCTTTTCTCCGGTTCTTGAATTGGAAGGGGTTTAAGAACAAATTCCTGTTTCCCCCAAATTCCAAAAAAACATGATTATTTCACTTATCATGTTACCATTTTATTTCTATTTTAAAAAAAGAATACTAAGATAAATAATCTTTACGTTAAAAATTATAATTTTGATATTTATTTTTTATTTAATTAAATAAAAAATAATTAATAACTAATGAAATTTAAAAATTGATTTTAATGAATAGTAAATTGACTTACGTTCTTTTTAGTAGCAATTTCTTGGTCATTGTCTAGGCTGCCATAAGAAACACACTCGTCCGTAGTAATTTTTTCATGTTCCTTTTGTTCATCCTCTTTTTCTTCACCAGATATCTAAATGAAATTCAAGAATATATATATAACAAATATATACATATATAACAATATATATA
>NW_006263588.1:75845-76922 GCF_000469605.1 Apis dorsata
AAAAAAAGGTATTAAAACAAAAATTTTCTATTGATAATTTCAAATTTTTTTTGCTTTTAGTGTATTTTAATAGTATATGCAATAATTACTAATAACTAATATTAATAATTAAATGAATTTGAATTCAATTAAATCAATATTATTATTACTAATATTGATAATTAATTAATATTAAGCAAACCTTTTGTTCTTGTAAATATTGATATTCCTGATCCTTTTCCAATAATTCTAATGGGATTTCTTTGAAACTGGTAATAGTACAAGAAACACAAATAAGAAAAATAATTGTTATCAAGGTAAAAGTGGCATGAAGATGTCCACCTAACATAACTCCTATTGCCGTAGCGTCCCAATTAATGCCACCTAATCCATATCCCATGAAACCTCCTAAACCCGCCATTATAGTAAATGTACTTAAACCTTTAGCATGATCATCTATAAAAATATAACAATTATAATTACAATTACAATTACATCATAGTAAAAATTATAAATTTATATTAAATTTCTAAATTTAAATTAGTTAAATTTAAATTAATTAAATTATAATATTATTTTATTTCCTCTATTATATTCACTTTATTTCATTCAAAAGAAATAATTAAATAAACAAGTTGCATTTACTTGCCAGGTACAGTGACGTCGAGTAAATAAGCTCTGGCTGGACTTTGACAAGCATCCGCATCGAAATCGAGCAAAACCGTCCCCAGAATCGTGAAGAAAATTCCCCAAGAGTGAGATGGAGGTTTCGCTAACTCCTCTTTCGCATGTTTCGCTGTGGTTCGATGTCCCACGGGAACTGTATAATTAGTCGATGTAGATGGAATGTCTCCAAACGCGTATCCCATATCCTCACCGTTCGGTACTAATATTAATCCTTGATAAGCGAGTAAAAAATGCAAAGAAAATGTAATTTTAGTTTTTTTTTTTCAAATTGAAGAAATTGTTCTTTTTTTTTTATTCGTACAATGCAAAGTATCGATCGATTAATTTAATTATACTCCTTGTTCCTTTTAAAAATTGTATAAATTATTTTCATGATTTACTCGTTCAATTATTATATATATATATATATAT
>NW_006263588.1:77197-80696 GCF_000469605.1 Apis dorsata
TTCTATTTTCAAGCATAACGAATGGAGAATATAAATTTTTTATTAACATAAAGGAAAGTATGAAATTGTTAATTGTTTGTTGGATTCATATGTTTTTCTTAAACATTTTCGAAGTTTATCTTTAATGAACGTAATATTGAAATAATATGAACTATAATAGGAGAAAAATAAGTTAAGATAAGTATATAATCACATTTATAATAGAATTTTAATTAGTGTCAATTTTAAATCGTGTCAAAAAAATAATTCAATCTATAAAGGAATTATTAATTTTGAAAAGATTAATTCTATATTATTATTATTTCTTTATTTAATTTATTTCATGATATTAAAATTTAAAAAAAAAAATATTTCACTTATATTCACTGATAAGAATAGAATCTTGAACAAAAGATTTTTTTTTTTCTTTGTTATTGTTTTCATTTTTTTTTTGTTTGTTTTATTTTTATTTTCGAATTTTCTACAAGAAAATTATCAATGAAAAAAAAACATATTTGAAATATATCTAAATGTGTATAAAACTTTTTTTACATATAATTTTACCTATTAAAACTCCTAAAGCCAATAATAGGATGAAGGGTCTTCTTCTTCCATATTTCAATCTGCATCTGTCGCTCAAGCTTCCTAAAATCGGCGTCACGAAAAAGCCAATAAGAGGGCTGAGTGCCCAGACGAGGGTCATATGCTGATGATCGACGCCGATTTTCAATAAAGTTGGTGAAACAAATGCTGTTTCCGCGGCATATGAAAATTCGATTCCCATTACAGCCGCGGATACACGTACCAATTCTCCTCGCGTCTTTTTTCTGGAAAATATTTCAACTTTTAATTTACCTAATTCTTTTCTTGATTTGTTCTTCTCTATTAAATTAAATAATCTATTGAATACAATATGAATACAAATTCACTTTTACTTTCAAAATAAAATGAAAAAATTAATTGTTATTCTAAAAAAATTTCTTTTTTATTTTTCGATAAATTTGCGATGATATATGATGATATTTTTCCTCCTATTTTAAACAAAAATATTTCATAGAATATTATTTATAATAAAGAAGATTTCAAAAATTTTTTAATCCTCTATTTTATTTATTTATCACTATTATATTTTATATAGTACTATTACATCAATATCAAATTATCTGCAAATATATCTGCAGACATAATTACTTTACTCATCATAAATCAAAGTAAAAATAGTTTTATAAATATAATTAAAAAAAAAAATAATATTCTAAATAATAATTTGTTATATAATTTGTTTTATTCGCCAAATATTAATATTATAGTTTACTTCGAATTTTATGTATTTTTCCATACTCTTGCACTTTGACATTTCCCATAAATGCAATATACCTGTAAATATGCGCATAATCATCCAAAGTTCTCTCCAACTTTGGCGGTCCTCGTATATGATTCAAGATCCCCTCGATCCCTTGGTCCATCGGTATCCCATTCTTCCACTCCTTCCACGCCTCCCATTTCTCTTTAAACTTGTCTCGAACATCGTGCACCCTCCCAGCGAAACCTTCGTACTCGTGCAATTTATCCACCATAATTCACGGATCTTTAAAGCTCTTCCTCACCTCTAACAGTTCTGTCTCTCATCATGTCGCGCAAAGAATTTCTCGTATGAAAAGTCCATGAAAAATCGATCGATCACGTCAATCAAAAATACACCAATTAACTTTTGCGAAGAAAACTTAAAATCACAAGATAAAAAGATTTTTATTTTTTTAATCACTTCTGTCACGTATTGTTACTCCTCTTCTTTTTTTTTTTGTCAACGATAAAAGAGATTTGTTCTTCTTGGAATAAGATACACGGGATAATGATTTTTTTTCCTCGAAAAGAAGGAGAAAGATTAATGGAACGAAAATGTAGAGATTACGATTAAATTTTGCCGATTTATCGCGAATGTTTCTTATATAGGGTTGGGGGTGTGCTTCATCGACGAGACGCGAGAAACGACTGACGATTCTGCAAGCTCGCGACCAAGACGAAAGCTCGACCTACGCCTTTCTCCTAGTGGATACCTACTTACTTACCTATAGTTCCTCCATCCAAGTTCCGGATGTAAAATGAGCTTCCCGTGTACCAAGGGAAACCTATTTATCGAGTGACTACTCGTTAGTGTTGATTAAGGTTTTGTTGTTGGTTTGAAATTTGGTTGGCAATTCTGCTTTTGAATAGAAGCATTGAAACGTTGGATTTCATTCCAGATGAATGGACAATAATTTTTTATGAAGATATTAAAAGTTTTAGAAGAAGACGTGAAAATATGAAGAAACTTTAATATATAGAAATATGAAAATAAATGATAGAAATATTTTTCTTAAAAATAGAATGATTAAAGTTTTAATGATACATAAAAATTCAATATTAAAATATTTAATTTTGTTTTTCACGTATATAAATATGTCTTTGTCGTAATGATTAAATAAAAGATATTTTAAAGTCATATTTCGCCATTCTTGAAATAATTTTAAATTGAATACTAGAAATGATCTATTATTAAATTTGTACCAATTCCAACGGAGAATATATTATTATATCGGCGATATAAAATATAAATAATTTCACAGAAAAAGATTGAAATAAAATGTCATATGCAGACATTTTTGATATGAATAATCATCTGTATCGAATCAGTTTTTGTCTTTTCTCTTCTGAACAGTTACTTTTATTCTTGACACGTAAGTAAGCATACAATGTTTACGCGTGTAAGTACATGGAAAGGTTTTCAACAAAGCTTTTCATCGTTCATCGTAGATGTAATTTCCGCCGCGGAAATTGCACTTTGTCGATTCTCTCTTTTCCACAAGGATTTTCGATTCGATTTACTACTGAAGAATGTTCTATATTCTATAGCCTCGCAGTCAATAGTCTATTTTATTATATCCTTAGATTTTCTATCATTTTTTTCTTTTACACACATCAATATACTTGCCTTTTTTTTTTTAATTCTTCGATCGTTCTTGGAATATTTTATTTTTTAAAAGAAATTTTTTTTCAGATTTTAACACGATTACAAAATTTACAAAAATTTATAAAATTTTTTTTTTTAATATACGATATTTTGCGTTTTGTTCTAATTTATTTCTGTATTTCAATGATAAACAAGAAAATAATTAGAAAATATAATATTTTATATTTTCTTTTTAATATTTTTAATTTCAAGAAGAAATACTTTTATTATTTTTACATTCCAATAAAAAATAATAATTTATTAAAATTTTTCTACACATATGTATATTTTATTTTTATTTCAAAAAGTTTGCAATTATAAACAAAGCAATTGAATTTTACAAAAATTATTATTTATTCAATTTTCTGTTTATAAAAACAAATAAAAATATTTCATAATTATTTTCACAATCAAACCACATTCATATCCATATTTATCTTTCAAATATGCACATTGCGTAACATTTTCTCAATTTTATTATTTTTTTTTTTTTTTTTCATCATTGTGCAAGACCAGAAATAACGTGACTTT
>NW_006263588.1:80806-90803 GCF_000469605.1 Apis dorsata
TCATCTCTTCTTTTTCAGGAAACATTGGCGGGTATATCGAGCCGAATTAGTCGACAAGGAAGTCGTACAAAATAGGTCTTGTTGCGTATATGGCCTTGGTTCGAGCTTCGCCTTTGTCAGAGCTTACGATAGCAATATGCATCAATAATTCGTTCGTCGTTTCACTCTTTTCCCTTGATGGACTTTCGATTAAGTCGTTGCATTCTACTGTAATGGATTAACATTAATTTCAACCCTTCATTCCTTATGTGTCTCCATTTGTAAGAAAATTATTGAATCATGAAGAAAATAGTAAGTATTTTAAAAGTTAGAAAATAATATAAATATTTATTTTAATTTTTAGAAATAGATCTTTTTTTAAAATATTATAAAAAGAAGAGTATAAATAATTTAAATTTGTTAAATGAAAGAATTATTATTTTTAATTTTTTATTCTTAAGTCTATTTGAAAAATTATTATTATCTGTTAATAATTTTGTTAAAGAAATGTATTTATAAAATTAATATATTTATTAAAGAGATAATATATTAGGCCTATCTAAAATACTACGTATAGAAGGTAATATACTACGTATTTCATCATTACATTTTTTTAAATATTAATAAATTAAGATAATATTAATTGAAATTCATTTTGAATATTATGTGTAAATAATAAAGGTAACAAGAAAATTTTGATTGATCTTGAAAATTGGAGAATAATATAAGAGTAGTATCATAATAATATATTTTTATATTTACAAATTGAACTCTTGAAAATGAAAATAGAGAGTTCTTATTTTCTCAAATATTATCTAACTGAATTATATATTACATCATTTCACTTATATGAAATTAAACAGACATTTCACTATAATTTAATATCGCATAACAAATTTTTTTCAAACAATAAATATAAAATGTATTTTTTTTTTTAAGAATTGCATGATTTGAATCAATTATTTAATTATTAAAATATGTATTAAATTAAAATACTATTCGAATGTTCTTCAATTTTGTTTTTAATGTTTTAATATGATCTTATTGTCTTGCACAATCAGGAATAGTCAATTTGACTATTTGATTTGTTAATGATTCAACGTTCTATCCTATTGAAGACACACGCAAATGTCGTCTTAATTCTTATCGACGTGCGTCGATCACAAGAAACAATCTGCGTTGTGTAATCAGACTTTAAGTTTTGCTTGATTGAACAATGCAAAATTAACATTTTTTTTAAAATTAGATTATTTCATCGCGATAGATTTTTTTCTCATATCATCAAAACATTCACGATATTATATAAATATAAATTGAATAAAAGAAATGATTAAATTTCTGATATATAAAATTTATTATAAAAGATTTCCAAAATAATTGGTAATCTATTTATAGATTTCCATATTTCTATTAATTTTTTTTTATTTCTTTTTTCTTTTTTCAATCATATTTATTGTTTGTTTATTATTAATTATATTTTTAATAGTTTAATTATTTTTTTATGTTTCCATTTTTATTAATTTTAAAAAAATCTTCCAATAGAACTTTAATAAAGGCAAAGCATTATTTCCAATCCGATTACTTTATTGAATCTTATCAAACTTCCAGCTTCTTCATGCAAGACCATGATAACGATGAAAAACAGGATGTCTTTGTATTCTTGTGTTCACAAAATAAAATATTAGAAAAAAAAGAACCTATGATCTTGCAAAATTAAAATTTTCTAAAAAAAAAAACAACTTTTTCGTAAATTGTTTTTATAAAACGAAACACCCATCAATTTCATGGTGATAGTTCATTGTTGATTCTTATTGGATTCTACGTATCCTTTCTCCAACACTTATTCTGGCTATTTATCTTACTATCTGTCTAATATACGTTCAACGTTCCAATTTATTCTATAATAAAAACATTATTGACAAATTTGTGAGACCTTTTATCGTAGGATCAAGGGATGATTGTTCCATAATATTAAGGATTCGATTTACGACGTTGTTTTCGAATTTAAAGTGATTTTTATCATGTTTTGAGCATTCACTTAAATTTTTAAAATCAAATTTTGTTAATAAATATCTATAATTTTTGTATTCTTTGATTTTTTCAAATCAAAAATTGTTCATTTTCTATTTATTTTCCAATAATTTTAAATCTCTTCTCTTATTTTTCTTTTTAATGACTTTATTGATTAAGATTCTTTTAAATAACAAATAAATATATCTTTCTAAGAAGCAAAGTTTTTTGATGAAACATATCTTCGAATATCTTCCCTCCTAGGATAACTCAAAATTTCTCTCGATTTCTAAAATTTTATAATGTTATTTAACGATTCGAAAGATATAAAGTACATATTAAGTTGCGCGAGATTGATTCTTAGAAGGAAAATATTCTCAATAACCATTTTCCAATAACGTCTTTTATTTACACAATTTATTGGTATAACGAATTCAATAATATCCGTTTATGATTCTAATATCGAACATGATGTCATTTGATCTAAAAATATGTCGAATTAAAATCGATTAATCGTGTACACCGTTTTAGTAGACAATCGTTGAGGCGATCGGTGCAGAAACAAAGATTCGATGAGAATTGTACCAAGAGTCGATGAAGAGGATGGCACAAGATTAACAGGAAATTTCAAGAAAAAGGGTTGAAATGGAAGAAGATCGTTCGATGAACTTTCAGCTAAGATTGAAAAAGTATTGATGGACTTGTTTAAATCTATTAAATTTGTTTAGAAAAGATAGTAAGGGATAGTAAAGAATAATTTAATCATTTATCAATCTTTGTAAATTATTTTGAGAAAATATTTTTAAAATTCTAAATTTATAAACTCTTTTCCCAAATTCTCAAACTTTTAAAAGTTTACTTTTTTAATTTACAAAAAAAAAAATTCATAATAATTTTCAAATTTTTTAGATTCAATTTTCTTCAAAGATTTCAATTATTTGAATGTTCAAACTTTCGAATTTTATATTTTGAAATAACAACGTAACAAGATAAAAATTGTTTTTATTTATTGTGATGGAAGCAAGTGATGTGGAACGATGTGCTTAATATTCTTCACTAACTCTCACGATTAATTAGATTAATTAGAAACATAGGATGATCTCCTCAAGAAGAAAAATTAAACTGTTGTCAGCGATAATAGTTACCGGTGTTCCCTTCTTCGTTTTCAACACACTCGTTTGTCCATTTAACCCTGTGATAATTGACACAATTGTCGGAATTATATCGCGTAACAGCCGTTTGAAAAAGGAGAAACGAACGGGAAGATTATTAATTAGTTACTAACTAACGGACTAAATTGGATATAAAGATTCTTAAAACGAGAGTTTTATTTCTTGGAACTTCTATTTCGATTCTATTATTTAGATTAGCTTCAATTTCCACTACAACAGATCAGTTTCGTAGGTAAACGTGATTGCAAGAGAAACGATCGATTCATGGAAAAAGGAAGGAAGGAAGGAAGGAAGGAAGGTGGAACAATATTCTTCTCGACGTCACTAGTATACGCGAAAAGTTTCATAACGAGCATTTTCACAATTGTATTTATGGCACACGTGGCCACTGCCAATCGAGTGTTTCTCTCTCTCGATGTTTCTTCCGAAGCTCAGTCTACGTTGTGATTCCAAGATTGATTCATCGTGTGTTCTGATCTATTTTTCTTCGTGTTTCCCTTTCGATAAAAAAATATGGCGGAGAGATGATATACCACTTTGTTTTCGCAACCACGTGGGATAAAGAAACACCACATTTTAAACACGCGTTTACATTTGACTTTCGACTCTTATAGACTCTTTAGATTGTTGCATATGAATTTATAAATCTTGAAAATCATTTGAAGATAAGTGATTAAATGTAATATTTATTATATGACAATTTAAAACTTGATACTGGGTGAATACAATTTGAATGTCATATAAACTAGATTGTTTTATTATAAATGAATTGTGTATTGCGATGAATTACAACATTAAATTCGAAATTTAAAATTCAATATAAAAAATTATAAAAAAACTGTTAATATTAATAGAATTTTCGAGAAGGATTGCATTAAAGGAAGGAATAATCTTTAATTGACAAATACAATCATAAAATAAAAGAAGGAATTATAATTATAATGATCAATGATTATTAAATTAAATTAATTTAAATCAATTAAATATTATAATTTTAATCTTGCTTTTCTATGTAGACATAATTGAATTAATTAAATTAAATTTTGATTAATATTATTTTCATTTCATTTGCAATAATCTAATATTATATGTAATATTGATTAACTTGCCGATTGACTTCCAACTTTAACGATTTTGAAATATATTGCAAAAAACATTATTTTGAGCAACTTTTTCCTTTACATATAGTCGACAATTAATTTTAGTTTTTAAATTATTTTCAAAAAACTATAGAATTAACATGTAAAATAGCGATATACCATTTATCATAACGGCGGGCAATATAAGGGGTGAACTTATAAAAAATTTACATTTTTATAAATTCGAATAGAATGATACCACTGTCATTGTAATGTTGATTATCATAATTTTAAATATGATTTTCAAAGCAATATTTTCCTTTGAATCTTTTAAAATATCTCTGAATCTTAAATAAATTTTAAAAAATTTACTACTAATTCACCCGTTATATGTATAAACAGCCGATAAGTGGGATAATTGCAAGTTGGTGTCGCACGGAGATTAGATATTCAATGTAATAGTAGAATTTTTTGTAAAGTCGGTGAAGGAAACAAAAAAATCATTAATCATCGGTGAAGAGCCCAACTTATTCAAAAAACTAGACGATTTAATATGAAGAAGAAAGATATTGAAGAAATATAATAGTTTTAAAACCGCTGGTGTTGATCTAACTTCGCATAGTTCACGGAGGGTTAAAGAAGAAAAAGAAAAAAAAAAGAAGATATTTTTTTTATTTTGAATTTTACTTTTGCTATAAGGATATTTGGACATATTTGAAAAATTTTGTTATGGCTGGTATGGAGGATGAAATTAAATCAAGTAAGTATATTATTATTATTATTATTATTATTATTATTATAATATTATATTATATTATATTAAATAATGATAAAATGATAATGGATATTATTATTATTATTGATGATTAATAATAATAATAAATAAAATTGTAAATTTTTGTTTTTAATTATTGAATTATTAATTTTATTTTTTTGAAGATTTTTTCTTGCTTTTTGTGATATTAAGAAAATTAATAATTGGTATATTATTTTGCAAAAATTTTTTACACTACAGTTGCAATTTTTTATCATCAATAATAATAAATATAATCATCAATAAATATAAAAAAAATATTAATATAGATTTTTTTCTAATATAAAGATAATTTAAGCGATTTTCTGATTATATTAATTAAAAAGATAATTGCATTATTCTATCAAGTTTTTTATTCAAATTTTATAATATATATCTTCTTTAAATTTGATGATCAATTTTCTTAAAAAAATGATTATGATCATGTAATATAAAAAAATATAATAATTAAAAATATATAAACGTAGAATAAATTATGTTTTATAAAAGTAATTCATTTTATGCAATCTTTTAATTTTACTAATAAATATTATTATTACAAATTATTATATAGATTATTATAAATTAGGCAGAATAGAATTAGAATAAAAAAATAGTTATTTATTAATAACAAAACAAGAATTTTTTATTTTGATCTTATAAAACAAATTCGAAAACACTGACCTAAAATTATCTAAATTGTCTTTTACTATTCATTATTGTCGTTAATTTATCTTTATGATAAATTGTTTCAAATGTTCATCATTTTTTTTTTAAGAATATATTAAAATAGGCACGTGTATGAATATAAATAAAAATAAAACAGTTATAATTTAATAATAATAATATAAAAAGATTTAAAAAATGAAAAACTTAAGAAACAATAATAATGAATATTGAATTTTTTGCGGAAACATATTTATATATTTTAATAAATAAAATATGTATCATATACAGAAAAATGCATTAAATACAAATAACAATGATAATGTTGTTTATACGCATATGTGACTAAAATAAAAGAAATAAATAAGATAAAGATAAATTAATAATATATAAATATAATATGTCAAAGGAGAAAAAATTTAAATAAAAAAAATTATCTATCATTAAATTGAATTCAAATAACATTGATTTGTTTTAAATGTAATAAATCTCTATTGGAGAATTCCATTCCAATTCATCAAAAACAATATTATAAAAGAAAAAATAAAAACAATTCTCTATAAAAATTGAATTTTATTTATTAACAATTTAATAACAATGTTAGTTAAATAAAAACAATATAAATATATAATTATATAAAATATATATTTTTAATTTATTAAAAAAAACCATTTTTTTTTTACTAAACAAAATTAAATATCTTATATATAAATATATAGATAATTACAATTTACTTTAATTTTTGAGAAAAAGTCAATGAAAAAAATTATTTTTTATTGTTAGTTAAAAATTAAAATAAAAATTAAATGGCATTTAAATCTATGAATAAAACTTTATATCTAATAAACGCATCCCTACAAATATAAAGTTTTTTTAAGAACTTTGAAAATTTATTTAATAAAAATTTCATTCTACAATGACAATTATGCTATAAATGAATCAGCCTAATCAGAGGCTGTACTACCTAATAGCGCTACATGCATGAATTATTAGCAAGCAGCATTTTTATCGTCAAATAAATGCGTTATCGAGTGATATAATAATGCAGCACGCCAATAACAATTCGCAAATAAACTAGAATTAACAGACTCGAACCGATACGATTTATCAATTCCGTTTACCATTTTCCGTTTCTACGTTGCACTAAACGACATTCTTCATCTAACATTAAATCAAGTAAAAAAGAAAAAAAATTGAATTTTATTTTTTTCTTATATTCGTTAAAAAAAGAAAAATATAAGTTATAGATATGAATTTAGTATAGAAACAAAAAATACCTGTCGATAACTATAAAAGATGAAATATTGCTATAGGCAAGATATAATATGATGTAGAATAGTAAAAGTTGAAGTTCAAAACATAAATTATAGTCGCTTTTGATTTTTCAAACATTTTGTTTATCAATTTTTAACTATTGCCATTGGTTCATGAATCACTATAAGAACTTACATCGCATTATGTAATTTTGTAATATTTAGTTTTAACTTGTATTCTATATTTTATGTAATAAAGACAATAATATATTATTTTTATATCATATAAAATATAGAATACGACAAAACATTTTTGATTTAAATGAAATTATCATATTCACAACACAAAAATATTAATTGAAAATTAAAAATATATATGAAATATATATTCTATTCTTATTTATTTCAGAAATATTAAACTTATCATTATTTCTGAATTAATTCTAAACTAATCCAGAGATTATAAATTAAAAAAAGAAAAAAGATAATGATCAATTTCTGATAATCTCAAAATAAATTGCCATGAATTAAAATTTTTATATCAATTTAAAAAATTTCCAAGAAAAGATTAAAGGATTTAAATAATTTAAAAACAAACATTAGATAACCAAACGACAAAAAGTATAAGATATATAAAATATTAAAATATTAAATTTCAAACAATTCAATTAATTTCTTTGTTACTCGATATAAGTATATATAAGTATATAAGAAAATATTCGTTGAAGATGTGGTATGTTCTTGACACCGTTTCGATTTAACACGCTGCACACGTGCTAAAATAATCACCCACGACATAAATATCGTCACTATTTTGTTTTGGTTGTTTAATGAAAATTGTGGACGTCATATGTCGAATTTTTAGACATTTTAGATTATGTTTAACAATGTTTTATAAACATTTTAATTTTTTTCAGATAAATTTTTCTTCTGTTAATGAAGATGATATTATGATAACATGAAATATAATTAATTGATTAAAAATAAGTTAAATTTAATTTCCAAAATAAAACGGATAATTTTAATTTTAATAAAATATGTTTTAATAAAATGTTTTTGTCAAAAAATAAAATATATATGAAAAAAAATTATATATAATTAAATAACGATATTAAAATCCATATAAAATTATTTTGAGATATAATATCTTATTAATTTTGAAAGAATTAAAAACATCTGTTAAATGTCTTGCATTGCAAATAATTATAATTCAAATAAAAATAACTGTTTATAAGACACATTTAATTTGAATCTCTATTAAATGTTACGTATACAATATTGAGATACAGTAGAACATGATTCTCAGAGATATTCAGATAATAGAGCTGAAGTTCAGATAATCGAACACAATGTATTTTTTTCATATAAATGGCACTATATATATCATATAAACACAATTCTAGTATATTTTTAAGATGTTCAATTAAATTGAAGTTTTTATTATATATTTAATTATATTATATTTAATTTAATTTAATTAAAATATATTTCTTAAAATATATTTATTGATGAAAAATTTTGTCTTAACATTTGATTATTTTAAAATTTTCAAAATTTGAATATAATAATATTTGAATTTCGATATTTAAATAATTTATATTTTACAAATCTTCACAAATTAAATATTGAAATACTTATTATTATATTTTAACATTCAAAAGCATAAAAATTCTTTAACATTTAAATATTTTAACATTCGTTTATTTAATATGTCAATATCTTAACTTCGAAAATATTTTAAACATAACCTATTTAAATACTTATTATTATATTATTTAATATCAGATTATTTTACACTCGAATACTTTGAAATTTAAATACTTTATATTCGAATATGTATCCATTCAAATATTTTAATATAAATATCTTGAAATGTTTTATATTTAAATATATTTGCATTTGAATATTTAAACACTAAAAACATTTAACATTCAAAAACTTCACACAAGTCACAGTATTCAAGTCTGTAAGTTGTATAAGAAAGTCTAAAATGTACCTAATAAAATGTCCCTAGTTATTTGAGAAATATTTATGTTACGTTAATTATATATATTATTATAAAAATTATATTGTACAAAATCTTTATATTAAAAAAACTATTATCACAAAATAAATCAGAAAAATTCTGAATTGTCATTTTTAAAAAGTAATTCAAGAAATATATAATTGTAATATATAGAATTATCACTTAGTAAATTATGATTTATGAAAAACTCGAATTTGAAATCAATATATATCTATATTTATCAGTCTAATTATCATTATTAAAATCGATAAGATTGTAGTAATAAATTTGAAGTGGATTTAATTAGTAATTATATTATATTAAACGAATATCTTTCGTAACGCATCTAAAATAAAATTCTTAAAACAGGTAAAATTATCATTTGTTTATTAGATAATAAACATAATTATTGTTTTATTTCTTCTCTCATTTGTTATTCCATTGATGATTAATCATGATAAGTATGATTCATTATTTGCGATTACAAGTAGTTTTTTCTTCTTTTTAAAAACACTTCAATAAAAGATAATTTTTATTTTATTTTAGGTTAGATAAATTGGTTATATTTAATTCGATAAACTTTGAATTTTTTTACGTATAATATATAAATTTTTTCGCTTATATTATATTATATTCTAATAGATAAAATATTATCTATTAAAAATTTATAATATTAAAATATTATTATTATATTCTAACAGATAAATTTTTTTTCAATAATTTTTGAAAAATTAATTATCACTTTATTGGATTATGTAATTATATAAAATGTAATTCTTTTAAATCGAAATGATGTAGTTGAATGATATTTTTTAAAAAGAAATTATGTTAAAATATGTGTATTTTTGGGTATGTTCATATCAATATTTTTGATTGAAGAAAAATACAAAGTTAATTGATGTAAAAGAAATAAAAGACAAAGAAATGTGTTAAGTATGTTCTATCTTAGAATTTCCCAATGTCATAAAATAGGAAAATTTACAATCTAATGCATACATAGAGTTCCATTATACATTCCGTTATACTGTTTTTTTTTTTTT
>NW_006263588.1:90997-125276 GCF_000469605.1 Apis dorsata
TTCGACAGTTATAAACGGATATCAATAACACGCATTATAAAAATGTGTTGAATACATTTTCTTTACAATGGAAAATATAAATTCAATTCAATAGAAAATCGATTATCCAAACAAATTGGAAAAACTAATTACTTTTGATAAGTTTTTTGAATAATTAATAAGGAAAAACTAAATTTGTGAATATATCAGAGAAATGATTTGAAATTAAACAATTTTTAAATATAAATATTTATTAAAAAAATATTTACTTCATAAAAGAAATTATTTTATAAAAACAAATAATTTTTTAGATACTATATTAGAATGCAAATATGCCAATTTGAAGCAGATAATTTGAATCAAATAATCAAAATAATTAAAATTAAAATAATCAACATTCTATTGTTTTTTATTTCGAATAAATCGATCATATAATAATTTATATTTTAATATTAATATTCTAACAAAAATTTATTTCAATTTTTTAAATTGAAGTCATCATTTTTTTTCCTTTGTTAATAAAGAAAAATTTTCATTTTAATTAAAGAATTGAAAAATAAAAAAAAGATTAAAAAAAAATTAGTGTATATTAAAATTAAAATGGATACATGTTCATTACTGTTTTCAATAACTTTTCCAATCTTCAATCAAACAGATTAGTTTATTTTAATTATTATGTCCAATGTTTAAATTTCCATTATCTATGCAATTAATTATAAATAGCTTATCTAATTTTAAATAAATTATAATATAATATAAAATAAAAAGAATAAATTTTTTTCAGGTTTACAAAATTTAAAGTGTTATTTTTTTTATTTTAAACATTATTTTTATATTTTAAACATTTTAAATATCTTGGAATATTTACTGAATATTAAAGGTCTATATCGGATATTAAAGGTTTATATTGGATATTAAAATTAATATTTTTATTCATTAATGTAATATTAAAATATAGCAAAATATTTATTTTGTTTCATCATTTATTTTTATGAAATATTTGGATGTATAAATGCTATTTATATAAATCATAGTGAAATTTTTGTCTATATATATGTATATATGTAATGAGATGAATGAAAGAGAAGTGCAAATAATGTCATTATTTGAAGATTGATGTTCGAGAGAAAATTAATTCAATATAAAATCACAATGTCTATATTATAAATTCACATTTCAAGATTTTTTCAAATTTCAAAGTATTTTGTTCAAATTCAAATATAGGGTCATAGTATTCAAATTTTATTTTTTGTCAAAGAAATCAATTAACAAATTAACAAAATCAAATAAATATTTTATTCATATATCATTTTATATTATAATGTTATTTTATTTATTACATTATATCAAAGATTTTTTTTTCTGTATAAATGGATGATCTATTTTATTCTTTGTTAAAATAATTTTTTCCCTACATAATATAATTATATCCTAAATAATAAAATTTTCCGTATAATTTAATAAATTAATATTTATATTCCGTTGATAGAAAAAATCGAAATATATGATTGATTTATCTTATCTTAGACAATCGATATCGTTATCTTAGAATTAATAAAATGTTGCACACATATAAAGTTCTCTAAATAAAATTTCATTCCATTAAAAAAGTTCAAGTATAAAAAAAATATGTTTCATCTATTATATTTGCTAACAATAGATAAGAAGCACGCGAAGCTTAAGGCCACAGATAACCAAGAATCTATGCCTATACCTTAAGCCTATAAAGCCAGGGGGAATATTGTTGATAGCGGTTCAGGGGGGCAACCGTGATCGGTTGCAGTCGGTCACAGTCGGACTCAGTCGGTCGCAGTCATTCGGCCGATCTCGTAGCGAATGAGACTCAACGCGACTAGCCGTTGTTCAGTAAAGCAAAGCTGCTCTATTATACACCACAAAATCAGACGGCACTGCGATGCTTTAGTTGCGCGCGCCTACAATGTCGGGTGATATCGCTCGATTCGAGAGCGATCCGGCTGCCTCGAAGCCGCTAGTCTCGAATGTTGTCTCTACGTTACAAGGTAACCCTTCTTCTATTCCGTGTGTCGATAATTTTTCTATATTTAATTTGTTTTTCTTTCTTTCTCTTTTTTTTCTTATTATTATTAATTGCACATGTGAAATCTATGATAAACTGATATTTAGCTATGTGTATATACAAAGAGTGAATATTCAAATTATTAGCGTTTTGCTCGTAAATGGTGAAAAATAGATGATGTCTAAGTTTTTATATTTTTTATAAATGAAATAAAGATAGGCTAGATAGATTGTTTACGTTTTCGTCGCAGATTTTACATAATAATAATATCATAAAATGATGTCTCGAAATTTAAACGAGAAATAAAAATCAAAAAATGAGGGATGTATATAACTTGAATAAGTAAAAGAGCACGTTCTGGCACACATATTCAAATAGTTAAGCAGTAATTAAAAATTCTGTTGTGAATTCTCGACATTTGATAGTATCATTTTTTGTTAATAAACTTTTCTGTTATTCTTTCTTTGTCTTCATTAAATTTTAAGAGATTGTGAAAAATGTCATATTATCATTGACTTGTTAATTTAAAGATAATAATATTTCATTAAAACTACAGATAAAATTATATTTAATTCAAAGATATATTTTTAAGAATATTTTTTTCATCGAATGTGATATAAATATCTAATATAAACTTCTCAAAAAGGTGAGTCAATAAAATATTTTTCAATTTTTATTTATTTTTAGAGAATTATTTTTTTCTTATCTTTTATTTTTCAAATGATTAATTCCATCAAAAAAACCATTTAAAAAAGCATTTATAGTACATTCTAAAATATTCATTAATATTTATTATAAATGAATATTATTTAGGAATTATAATTCTTAAAAAATAGAAGTTTGATCATTCGTGTAGATCACGTGTTGTTAATATGTCGAAATATTAAATAAAATATTTGATAATTATTATTGAAACTCGTTGGCTCAAATCTAAATATAATTGAATTAATCTTAAAGATTACAAAACAGTGAACAATTCGAATTTAATTTAAGCTTAATTTACATTTAATCCAAAATTATATGTGGAATCAAAACAAATTATACCTATTGTGATATCAGTTATCTTGTTTAAATTTAGTTCAAAATCATTCTTTACGTCATATTTAAATAATTATCATACAATTAAATTTAAAAACATCTTAATGTATCTTAATATATCATAAAATTAAAATTAAATTTTTAAAAGCTTTATTAAAATTTCATCATAAGGAGCAAAAAAGAAAATAGATCTAATAGATAATCTAATAGTCAATCCAATAGATATAAATTAAATTCTAATTTAATTTTAATTGTATCTATTTAATTTAAATTAAATCAAATTTAAATTCGAACAAAAGAAAACAATCATAAGTATCAGATGATGATTCAAAGGTAATAAAGAAGATATATGTTCAAGACAAAGAATGCTTCGAGTTGGTGCAAATTGATGTAAATAACAAGTTAAAGTATTGCACGCTGACATGAGTTGAACGATTTGTAAAAAAGAGAAAAGCCTTCAGAGATATAAGGTTCATTTGCTTTTGTTTTTGATAGATTGATCGGGACGTTACTTCTTGTTCGAAGAATATTTTTATTCTTGCACTTGACGAGCACTGTAGTGGACTCTAACTTTCACATCAGCCTGTACCGTTTCTCTTTGCCTTTTTCTTTTTTCTTTCTGCTTCTCTCTGTTTTTCTTTTTACGAGTAATCATATTATTTTCTTGTATTTGCAGGCACTAAGCAAACGGCGGAAAGCGTGGTTCAAGATGCCGTTGACCAAACAGGTAATTCTTTCTTTTGTGATATTGAAAGAGGAAGATTAACGAAAAGAAATTAATTAAAAATGTTTCTATTAACTTTATATTGAAATATATTAGTCTTTAATATTGTATTTTCAATATTAATAAAAATATTTGCAAAATATTGAAATAGTACAATTTTATTTTTTTTTTCAATATAATTTCTTAGTTTTCATAAAAATAGATTTTCAATTTTGAGGAATAAGAAATAAGACATATTAAAATTATGGATTAATTAATATGCATTTTTATCTATTTAAATTGTTTTGAATTATTTTGAAAAGCTATTTTAATATGAATGAAATCTTGAAAAATGAAAAATCTAATTTAAATTGAAGAGGAATAGCGATAAATTAAACAAATGTTCTTTGTTAATTTATTAATAAAAATATTTATTAATTTCATCTTCTTCAATTTGATTTTTTCATTTTTTATTTGCACAAAAAATTACTGTAAAAGAATAAGATTCATATCAATCGTCGATTCTTGGCATCTATCCACAGGATTTGGCAAGTTTAACCTTAAGGTTATGGCCGTCTGCAGTATGATCTTTATGAACGTGGCTTTCAGTATAACAAGCATCGGTTTCATATTACCATCAGCGGCATGCGACTTCAGAATGACCACAATGGACAAGGGACGTCTGAGTGCCGCCCCCATGTTAGGTAACACTCGAATAATCAACACTGTAATCAATATTTCTTCCGGCATATGAACTCATTAATTGGTTTCATTTTTATCAAAAAATAACTATTTTTGATCATTACATGATACTTTCTCTTATTTAAGAAAATATTTTTTGAAATTTTTCTTAATTAACATTTTATATTTATTTTATAATTTTCTGATATTTTCTTAATATTCTGTTATTTAAAAAAAAAGAATTTTGAAGAGAAATACCATTTTTAAAAACAAATTTCAAGGTACAATATTTTTGCTTCATATAACATTTTTTAAATATTTTTTTAATTTTTCTATTAAACATAGAAACTTGTGTATACTGCGTTCGTCTTATTATTTTAAAATTATAATTTTTCACATGCCTTTATGCAATTCTTATACACGCCCTCGAATCGATCTAACTTCTGCGTATTATTATGCTAACTTTATGGTATTTCGTCAACACGTTGCTTGGCCAGGATATCAAGTCACATTCCTTTCAACTTAATATAAAGACTCTCGTAAAATTGCAAGTTATTTTCTACCCGCGCAAATATTTTCTGTTTTAGTTGTTCATTTTTGATGTCATTTTCGTAAATATGAAATCAATTCGCAAGTCTTTGTCATAAAATATAAAGAAAAATATTCGTGAATATAAGAAAAAAAATTTTAAGTTTAAGATGTAATTTTAAATATCATCATTTCTTTTTCAACTTTTATCGAGTTGACATTTTTTTAATCCATTCATCTTTATCGTAATTCATTTTTTTATCTAATTATTTTTTAAAACAAAGTAATACTTTAACTTTCTAATTATTAAGTTATAATGTGAATATTAATATTGATAATGATATTTAATGATATTTTGAAAAAATTTATACTTTTTTTTTATTCGTGTTTTTTATTATTTGTTCTCAAGTTATTTTTTAAAAACAGACATTATTAATAATTTAAAATATTAAAATAGTATTTTTCAAGTTTCTAACGAATCTATCTATTTTTTTCTAATGTTCTATGTATTTGCTTAAGCAAATTTTTTCCTTAAGTAATTTTTTTTTTTTCTTAAACAATCAATTGATGCTACTTGATAATAGCATAAATTTGCTTACAAATTTGCACAAAGAAGAAAGATTGTGGAATAAGATAAACGTGAAATTGATTCATCGCAGTTGTTGTCCGAGAGAAAAATTCTTGTGCAAAAGCATCAAGACAACGATGTTCTGTTGTAAATCGAATGCGACATAAATTAAATGAATCTTAATGCGCCTAAAAGCAGGGACGTATCATTAAAATTTATATTTTATAATTTTTCAGAATATTTTAAAATCAAAATTTATTTTTTTTATTTTTTCTATTTTTTGTTTCTTATTATTTTTTTATTTTTCAAATATTTTTTTTTTAAAATACATATATTGAACGAAAAAATTAATGCATTTGTAATATATTGTACGATGATGTATGTCTTTATTTGCTATCAAAGTAACAAAGAATCGAAAGAAGGAAGTTGATTAAGATAATTAAACATGTCTCTGGCAAGTGTATAAAATTAAATGTATTCATGAAAGTTGTAACGAAGAGTAACATCAACGTATTGCTGCAATCGAATAAATAACACTTGTTGAATACAAATAATTAAAGAACGCATGATGCTAAATGCTAAATATCTTCTTACGAATTTTTTTATCCAAACACAAATGTCATTATATCTAATAAAATTTTATTTATGCAATAACACTAAAATTAAATTAAAATATCAATTATATATAGGAATAAGAATTATATAATATTAATTATATGTATTATTAACATTATTATACAACTTATTTTTACAATACGAATATATTTGAGAATTAAATTCTTAAGAATTGCTTTCGAAAGTTATCTCTTGCTAATAGATACTATTTTAGATTGAATAGCAATTAATCTCTAATAGTTTATTCTCAATGCAGTATCTATTAAGAAATAATTCTTGAGAATAATTTTTAGTTTTACATAAATATTTGCAATCCCTTATTTTTAAAAGTTTTTGTAATTTGCAGGTATGTTAGCTGGTTCGTATATATGGGGTTGCTATGCGGCCATCAAAGGGCGAAGGTTATCCCTATTAGTTGCACTATTTCTACATGGTATCTCCGAATTATTGGCATCGGTAGTACCATTGTATTGGGTCTTCTTATTTTTGAAATTTCTCAGCGGTGCAGCGTTAGTATCAATCTCTTAAATTTAATCAATATATGAATTTATATAAATATACATTTAAATATTTTATTTTTTTAAAATTGATTTAATTCATGCTTTATATAGATTTAACAAATATCAACTCTCATTATCAATAATCATATTATTATTTATATTATTTATACTCATTTATAGTTTTTTTTTTTAGATGAAGACGAAATCAATCAAGGATTGAATATTATTATTTGTACATCTTTAATGTTTAATTATGTTTCAAGTATGAATGGGCAGTCAGCCGTTGTGTTTCTTTATCTGAGTGAATTCCAACCAACCAAACATCGGAGTAGAATGCTCTCGTGGATGGAAATGGCTTGGGTACTAGGAATGATAATCTTAGCAGGTAAATATTAATTTTTATTCGGTTAAAATTTTTATTTCAAAATGTTAATGAAATAATAAACAAGCACAATTTTTTACAAATATTCATAAAAATAAAATATCTTGATAAAAATTTAAATTTTATATTTTTTATTTTTCTAAGAATATTGAATATTAAAATCTTTAAAAAAATGTCAAATAAATATATTTTTTTTATTTATTTTTATTTTTTTAATGGATAAAGTCTAGACTAAATTGTTTATGAATTCGAAATTTCAGGTGTCGGATGGATTATTATTCCATTGAATGTGAACATGGTGACAGCTGGTTTCTCTTTTCATTCATGGAATTTTTTCGTTTTCATATGCTCTCTTCCAGCCTTGTCGACTGGAATTTGGCTGTTATTTTTCCCTGAAACACCCAAATACCTCGCAGAAACTGGATATAACGTTCAGATGTTGGATGTTTTAATGAGAATGTATTCGGAAAATACTGGAAAACCTCCAAAAGAGTATATAGTGAGTGATATTCACCTTTTTATAACTATTATTTAATAAATTAATAAAAAACATTAGAATTCTAAAAAGTTTAAATACGAAAATGAGAAAATTTTATTTTAAAAAAAAATTTCTTTTAAATTTAGAATTTTATATAAATTAAATCCCTTATTTTGTTATTGTCAAAAAGAATCAATTTTTTAATAATATAAATTATATTTACTAGTTAAAAAAAAATTGATTTTTAAAAATTAAAAGAAAAATCAAACAATATTTTTTCACACGTAACTAAAAGAAGACTAAATATTTTCCACAAAAAATGTTTCTAGCTAGAAACATACAAATTTCCATCACAATTTCAAACAAAACATAATAAAATTTCGGATTTGTTTTCAGACGAAACTTCGAAATTCTGAAAATAATAATTTAACCGATCTGGTGCATCGTATAATGCATATAGAAGAGAAAGAGGAAGTGACCGAGAAATCATTTCGATTAATGATAAAAGAGATATATTCGAAGACCATGATGATATTGAAACCACCGTTCCTTTGCAGAACGATTGTATTGTGTTTAATCGCCTGTTTCGTCACGTCCTCTTATTACACATTGACTTTGTGGCTGCCAGAACTTTTTCATAGATACGCGGACTTCCAGGAGGCGTATCCCAATCAGACGGCCAGTGTTTGCACTTTGAAGATCGAAAAAAATGTTACGATAGTGAGTTGAATGCAAGTATAATCTTTAAATAAGAAATTTTTTTCTTTAATAAAAATTTGATTTTGTGTAGAATGTTGACACATTTATGAGAAAACTTTGAAGAATTTTTAGATTCCAGAAATCAAAATAAGTAAAATTAGCATATAAAAATTCGTTGAAATTAATTATTAAATTATAAGCAATTTAAGTTTATTATATAATATTAGATAAAGCGAGGCGAGAATAGAGTGTAATAGAGACAGCCTCATTTTGTTTTTATTTCGCTTCATCTAACATAAATTTTAATTATTTAGGTAAAGATATAAGAAATATATCAACATTCTGTAGAAATTAGATAAAACTATTAACACAAATGATAAAAAAAGAAGAAAATAAAGAAAATAAATTTAATAAATTATTATTTTCATAAAAGAAATACATTTTCGCAGGATACGTCGTTTGGGTGCAATTCTAAAGTACAAACCAGTGTGTTCGTCCACACATTTATTTTGGGTGCCTCGTGTATTCCAACAGCTCTAATATTGCCATTACTAATTAACTATGTAGGATATAAAATTTTTCTTGGTGAGTAAAAATATATATTTTTTTTTATAATCCACTTTTTCATTAACATTAAATTAATTAATCATTAAATATTATGAAAAATTAATAATTGTAATTTTTGAAAAATTAATAGATTAATCAAATGTAGAAACATTTTTGTCTGACATTTCAGTGATAACAGCTTTTATTCCTGCTGTTGTTACGGCTTGTCTCTTCTTAGTAGAGACATCTACTCAAAACTTAATACTCTCGTGTGTTTTTGAGTCTGTCACATCAGTTTGCATCAGCGTGGTGTATTGCCTTTTGGTTGATCTTTATCCAACTCATTTGAGGTAATGTAATATTTAAATATAATCCTTAATCTTCTTTTTTATGTACATGAAAAAGAATTTCTTTATTATCTAAGAAATTTCTATTAACTAAGAAATTAAGATTATAATCAAGGAGAATTCCCAAAAAATTCCATTAATATCCCAACAACTTAAGATTTAATTTTAAATTAAATATTTGGAAATCAAATATAAATTTTCTAATTAATTTTTAAAATTCTTTAAAAGTTGCCAAAAATTTTCTTTTTCGTTCTTAAAACTATAAAAAATCATATTATTGTAATCATAAATATAAATTCAGATAAATAAACAGCATAATTAAATAATATGCTAATATAATTTATAAAAATAACATCTCTTCAACAATTAAAATATTGTGATAAAAACCGTTCAAATATATGATCTACAAAATTTATTTCGAATGACGCTTTCTTATTCTACGCATATTTTTTTTTTTTTCGATTTAAAATGCAACGCGAAATGAAATTAAATTCGTTGAATTTTTTCCTCTTCCTTTCCGCATCTCTTTTCTAAAAAAATATCGTAACATTCTTGTTTTTCCTCTTCTACAGATATCAGAACAAAAGCTTATCGTCTTTTTATCGATCGTTATAAATATCCCCGCACAATATAATTTATTTTTTCCTCTATTAACAGGTTTATTTATAATCCATAATCTTTTACAACGAATGAAGGATCTCTCGATCTCGATATATTCTTTCGAGTGTTCTCGTGTTCAGTACTTAATGATAAAATATTTATCTTTTTATATTTTGATCATTATCGTTATTACGATAGAATTGATCCAATTTTGTTTCAATTGATTTCAAAATATCCGGGTAAATAATCAGCTATTTCAATTTATTTAGTTATTTAATCATTTGTTGATATATTTTTTTACTTTAGAAATTTGTAGTTATATTTACGTGTATAGTCACTCATAAAAGTCTTTGTACATCAGAACGTCATTGTTATTTAAAAGTAAAAAATATATCAGATTGTGCAATAACAATGATAATTATTTTTTTAAATATAAAGTAGTAGTAAATCAACTCATAGTCTTCTCAATATAAAACGTTTGCAATGGAGTTATGCAGAATTATGATATTTGGAACAGGTGACATTTTTATAGGATGTACAAAGACTTTAGTAGATAATTCTATGTAATTTTATTATCTACGTATATTTTTCTTAAATATTTTTCAAAAAATTAAATTCGAACGGTTAGACTAAAGTAAATTTAATTGGATTAAAATTAATTATGTAAAAAGAGAATTGCACTATTTATTATTCTTATTATGAAATATTGAGAGTCGATGAATCGAAATAGAAATTGTCAATGGAATTTTTAGAATTTGCTATTATTATTTGTTTGATAGAATTTAATTATTCTATAACTAGGAATTACTATTTAACTTATAATTATAGTTAGGAATTACTATATAACTTATAGTTTCAAAGTTAATCAGATTATTATTAGTAACAGATGAATCTTATCAAAAATGAGTATCAAAAAAATCCATGAAATAAAAATTGCAAAAAAAGAAATTTCTTTCCTTACTTGTAATAATATTAAATAAAATATTGATAAAATTTAATTTCATATAATTAAATTATTTCAATTTTTTATATTATAATTAATATGATAGTTCGTTAAAAAATTAATTCCAATATAATATAGAATCCATAAAATTAAATGAAAAATCGATAAATTTTTTTAATTCTCGATTTTAATTCTATTTCAGAGCAATGGCGTCTGGTTTATCTGCTTTTATCAGTCGAATAGGCGCCATTAGTGGTACTTTAATGATCGGATATTTGATCGATGATTATTGTATATTAGTGATCGTCATTGTGGCTGCTCAATTATTCCGTATGTACTTTAATTTCCAACATTCTATATTTTTAATTAGCTTCAGGCTTATCTCGATATATTGTACCAAACAATTTGATTTATCATATTGAAATAGCGATAGTATCGCGATAATGCTTGTTAAGACTTCTTATTAGTAGACTATTAAAATTCATTTTATTTTCTACGATTTTGTATTTCATAAATATTGATATTTTTATATGTATTAAATAATCTTCGTAAATTTTTTTTATTTATTTTTATAACTAAATTTTATAATATTTTTGATGATAATTGATATTAATACTAATAGTAAATTATAAAATAATATAAAATTATTAATTTTAAGAAATATTAATAATTACTATTTATTTTAAGCTTTTATAAATTCATTATAATTTAATAATTATAAATATAGAATATTTATAAATGAAATTTATTTTCAGTGAGTGGTTTATTGGCATTATTCACACCAGGAGGAAGAAAAAAATCGAAAGCGGATATCGAGGATTCTTAACGAAAGTATAAATTAAAATAATAAGAAAAAGATAAGACGAAAAACGAAAAAATCAAGTTTTGTATAAAAAGAAATTGCCTTTTTTAACATATTGATGCATTTCGTTTGGAAACATATAGATAAATGTATCGATAAAAAAATTTATTATATTTGAGATAATTAGAAGATCTTTTAACAAGAGAAAAACCACTTGGAACAAAATTAAATATTTGTAATCATTTGATTTTTAAAAATGATTAATTATAATTAATCTTTTAAATTAACATTTATAGTTCAAGTCACAAGATATAAAGAAAGATACATATTTACTTAAGAAAATCAATCTGTGGTGCTTTAGTGGTAAATAATTTTATATCTGTTAAGTTCATCAATTATTACATAGGTATAAGAGATGAGAAAAAATGTAAACTCTAAACAGAATGAAGTCGAGTTTACAAATTTTTATTTTTATTTTATTTTTATTTTATTTTTATTTTATTTTTATATTATCCATATCTAATTCCTTTACAATTTTATGTTAAAGTAAACTTTATATTTTATTTCTCTTCAGATTTATCATATGCAACATATTATTCTATGATATAATGACATAAATATTTTTAATATGTTTTATGAGAAGAAAATCGAATTAATTTTAATTCATAATAAGAAACATTTCTCAAGAAAGTATCTATTATTAAGAAATAAGATAGTTTAGATGATCTTAATTTTTTCTCATCTCCTAATTGCAAAAAATATTATTCCTAAATATATATTATAATATTGCAATTAAATTTAGAAGAAAAATAGTGTTAAATTTACAGTATTTCTTTTTCGTTATTTTTAGAAAATTAATTCTTCACAACGAATTTATATATAAATAATGTATGGTGTCTGTGTACTTTCTGTAACAGAAATATCTATTTAATCATAACCGGTATCAGTGTTATGTAAATTTTATTAATACACACCGGATTAATGTTTAATACTTTAAGAGGATGGATGTATCTGATCGAGTGTATTTTGCAAATGCAAAGTTCTTTTACACAGGGTATTTTAAAAACAATACTAATCATTCATTGGTAAAATTTTTCAATTTTTTTTGTCTGAATATATTTGAAAATCGAAATTAATAATTCTATTCCATTCTAATCAAATTTTTTTCTTGTAAAAATTTAGTAATTTAAAATATCTAATTTTAGTCTTAAAATTGATAAAATTGGCAATTAGATTGATAAAATTTATTGATCTTTTTCTAAAAATTTGGTAATGAAAATGTTTGTAATGAAAATGATAATTATAATAATAGATAATTCTCTTCTAAAACACTCTATAGTTTATAGTCAAGTGTATATGGTTAGTTCATATGGCGCACAGAAAATTATGAATATTTTATGAACATTTAGTGAGCTTGAGAGATTAACGATGATGAAAGTATATATGTACAAACGTATTTTTTTTACGTTTTTGGAATATATTGAATAAGAATTTTCGTCGAATGTTATATATATACGAATACTTATAAGATGTTCTAGCTTAAGTAATCATTTTTAATCTCAAGTCTTTCATTTCTTTAATATTTTTCCGATATAATTGTCTTTTACTATTCTAATTTATAAGAAAAGAATAATAGCAATTATCTCTTTCTTTGAAATTAGAATTTAGAAAATGATACATAGAATGTAAAATAATTTGAGAGATTGTTTGGAGAAATATTCTGTGACAAAGATATCATTTGGACATATATTTTATTCTCAGAATTTATATACATTTTAAATTTTTATTGTTTAATCATAAAATTAATATTGGATTCTTCTTTAAAAAAATTTGAAGAATTATTTTAGAAAACATTCAAAAATTTTGAAATATTTAATAAATTTTAAAAAATTCTATCAATAAATATTCTAAATAAAATGGATTTTATTTTTAGTACTTATAAAGTACTGATATACTTTATAATATACTCAAACTTATTGCTATTAAATTGAATACTTTAAAAATCCTTTAAATTACATCTTTCATCTTATTTTAATCTCTTAATTAATTTTAATCTCTATTATTATTATGTATTAAGTTTAAAAATTTTTTTAAACCATCCTCCTAAACGATCTATCAGAAAAATTTTTACATTTGCTCTAGGAGTTTATATGATATATGTATACAACGGGAAAAGCTTCGAATATAGATTGAATTAATGTATTTAGTACTTAATGTAGTTAAAAAGATGCTACGAAAAAAGAATGCTCAATTTAAATAATTATTGCAACGATCTCCGCATATTATTACGCAGTGCTATGATTATATTGCTTTAACATTGCAACTGTGTGTGATAGTATGAATGGTTGATTCAATTGATAGAAAGTAATATTAATAACAAGACGATTGTATTTCCGACGCATTATATTCTTTTATTTTTCTATATAATATATAACTTTATATATATATATATGTATATATAAAACTTTATATATATATATATATACACACCAACTAAAGAAATTACAATAGAAAATAATATTCATACTGAACCTATTAAAAAACTGTCTTTAATTTTCTTTAAAATATTCTATATTTTTCAATTTTGGAAAAATTATATTATTAAAAAGAAATATAAAAAAAAATCAGTATTTTTCAATCAACTATCTTAAATATATAACTCATTTAAATAATTTCTATAAACTTAATAATATTCCATATAACAATATTAATTTTTATTATATTCATATTCTTCACAACAAATATATTATGCAAAAAATGAATACTATATCATAAACACAAAAAAACATTTAAGTAAAATCTACAAATCAATCATATTGATTCTCACAATTATAAAAATTTAAAATAACATCTATAAAAATAATTCCTTCTAAATATTTCAATATATTATATTATTTTATTTTGATAACAATAACTCTTCATGTAACTTTTTAATTTTAATTTCCATCAAATTTTTTTATTAAATTATTTAAATTAAACAAATTAAGATTTAATTTTTTTACAATAATAATAATAAAAATTGATATAATATATATCTTTAATAGATTACATATGTTTATATAAGATATCATAATTTTTATTGATAGAGATTAATCACAAAAGTAAACAATTGAATGATGAACAGATTAGAGACAGACATAAGCCTGTTAAGAGGTTAACAAGCAACACGTGTCGAAATCATGTCTACTGACCCACAACACTCCATCCTATTAGATCCAACACCTGAATCTAAATTAACTCGGTTCAAAAACGTATTATAACATAATTAGATAGCAAGTCGATCTAGGTGACAAGTAGAAACATAGATCGAGACGGTGTGCAAGTGTTCTGTGTAAGCGCGACAATATTGTCGTGCTCTCAATTTAGCTTAATCTACAGAATGTTAATATATTCGTGAGATATTTTTAGAGGATAGATTCCAAAAATTAAAATAAAACAAAAGTTGGTATATAAAAATATCAATTAAGATTTATTTATTAAGTTACAAACAATTAAAATTTGTGTTAAATGATGAAGTAAGATGAAAATAGAGCGAGACTATTCTGTCTTTGTTCCATCATTGTTGCACTCTATTTTCGCCTTGCTTCATGTAATGCTTAACTTAAATTGTTTATAACTTAATAAATAAGCAATCGATATTTTTGTATATCGACTTTTATGTTAGTTTTAGATTGACTCAGATCAACCGAAGAATCAGTTCTTTCTTTATCTTTTGTTATACAAAATATACATAAAATATACATATACATATATGCATATATAATATAGAAACGAAAGTTTAGAAATGTTTAAAAGTTTAATCTTCTTGATAAATTATCGCATTATATTATATATATTGTTAGATCATCGCTAAATAATGCAGTTTTCTTGGTATGTATATAGGTTGAAAAAATATTTGTAAAAATTTTTTAAATATTCCATTAAGAAGCTTTCAAGAAGAAAAATATAAGTTAGGAAACTTTAATAAATCTTTACATAATTTAAAATAATTTCATTTAATTTGTTTCATATTTTACATTAGTAACAATAATGATCATTAATAGTTGATTAAATAAAGTAAAATAAAATAAACATAAAATAAATTTCATAAAATTAATATTATTTGTAATTCGGCAATATCAATTGAGAATTATAATAAAATTATTATATTTCTTATAAATATAATATAAACATTCACATTGTAGTGATAATTTAACAAAATTTAAGTACCATTACTATATGCATATATACATACATACATACTTGCATGTATTCAAGAAATTTGGCTGGTGAATTAAATAGTCCTTCGCCGTGGCTTACATTCTAATTAAGGCGTCGCAACGACATTTCGAGAGAAAAAACTATGAACCATTCTGAATAATTCTTTTTTTTGTTTATTATACCCCTTGTGTTAGTTTTTAAAAATCGAATAGAATAACTTAAGAATATATATATCTATTAATTTATTAAACGATACTGACAATGAAATTTATCTAGGTTAGTGGTTCTCAATTTATGGGTCAGAACTTGTTTTATAAATTTATTAGTCTTAATTGATTTTTAATATGATTTTTATTCTAATATATCTAATTATATTATTATATTCTAAAAGATTATCACTATGATTCTTCATTATTTATTAATTTAATATTATTATTCATTAATTTAAAAATTTAAAATAATATTTCTATTTATTTCGTGTCAATAAAATTGTATTAATAGTTTAAATATTTCTTATCTTATGAGAAAATATAAATTATTTGAATATTAAAAAAAAAAACAATAGCATAATTCAATAGCAATATCGTAGGCCAGTATTTGAACTATATTTTTAATATTAAGTTATTTTATTTACATATTAAATAGTTAATTTGAATAGTTTGGCTAAAGGCAAAGATATTTTTTTTAATTTGAAATTTCAGACATATTTGAATTAAAAATTTCGCATATATATGTATTTATATACATATATATACTTGTACAGTTCATTGCCAGAATCGTTGAAGTAGATAAATATAAAATTGTTGTTTCTATACATAAATTGTGTAATATAGAAAAGTGATGATTAATACAAATGTTATTTTCTAATATACATACAATATTTCTAATATCTATACAATTTAAGGTTATTCTACTTCGAAAAGAAGAATCATATATTTATAAAAATTTATTTGCTTTTTGAATATTTGGATTCTTTTGAATTATGGATCTGAATAATAAAGCTTAAAAATTTTATGAAAAATTAGAAATTTATGAAAAATGATTTTTATGACTCTTTCTTCTTAAAAAGGAAGGATTATGAAAAATACAAACAATAGATATTTTATCGATATTTACTATTTTAATCAAATATGACACGAACATCAGAAATATACGGAAATTTCATACGATTTGAAATACACAATACAAAATATTATATTATAAAACACTGTCAATCAATTATTATATTTTATTAAAATAATAATTAAAATAACTTTTCCTTTCTTCTTGCCATTTGAAATGTACACTTACCTACGTTAAATGCTTAAAAATCTATAATATAAATATTATCAACAAATCTTACACTACAAAAACATTTTTCACACATAATAAAATTTCACAATTGCAATTTTTTTTCATTATGAAACACTTCTATCAATCTTCAATTTTCAATCAGTGAAAATTTTCGCGATTCTCTTAACCTCAAAAAACAAACTTCACTTAAAAATTTGCTCTATTTTCGTGGCTTATATTTTACGGTTATGTGTAAGCCTATTCAACATTGTTGACATTGAAACGAAGTATAAGCGGTGAATTGAAACAGTTGGACTGCGGCCATTTTAACGGAAACGATTCTTTCATCTCGATTTATCCTACATCTCTATATTGCGATATATCGATCTTTTTCTTTCTCTTTTTCTCTTTTTTCTTTTTTTCATACTTTTTTAATGATTCTCGTGAAAATGACAAAATCGGACGATAGCAATTGACGATTACTATGGCGCATCGATGGCGGAAATATTAAGACGGCGATCGAATATTTGGCGCGAATCCACCGATCGCGTGCCAACATAACACGCGCGCGCGTGTGCACGATATGCGAACTTAAGGAAAATTACAGGCTGTGCCTTGTCGATTCGCGATTTACACGCTTTAGTTTCGCTTTATGCCCGACACAGACTTCTACTGTACGTCTCGTTTTTTCTTTTTATTATTTTCGTTCGAATATATTAAAAAGATCTTTCTTTTTTTTCTTACGAAAGGAGAAAAGTGATTGGTCGATTATATCGGTAAATTAATTTCATTTGAATTCGTGTGAGTTTGATTTAATATGTGTTTTAATATATTGGAGGAATTTTATTTTTGATTGATTGAAAGTTTAAGAAAGTGGTGTAAATGAACGTTTTTCTGAGGTTTTTGTTAAAATGATAGAAACTATATAAAATATGTATTTATATTGAAAATTTGATCGATGAAATTTATTGTGAATTTGTAAATTTTTCAATCTGTTTTTGATCATTGTTGATAGTTGATTTTATTTGTGCTTTGTTTTAAACAAGTTTGTTTGAAATTTGGTGAGAAAATAAATATACGTTTCTATATTTTATTATTATATATACAGAATTTAAATTTATTAGAATTTAAATTAATTAGATAAAATAATTTATATAAATTAAAGTTTTATGTATATTTTTGGTATGAACAAAGATTTTGACATTTTGTATTATTTTTTAATAATTTTAAATATTTTTAATAATTTTGACAAGAATTATGTATATATGATTTAACTATTAATTTAAATTATTAATAACAAAATAATTTATAAAGTAACTTAGAAAATTAAATAATGGATCATATGGATAAATTATTTTATCTTTATGAAGTTAGATTTTTGATTTAAAAGATATTTTCCACAATAATAAGATAATTTAATGAAAACATTTTTATGAATGGAAATATTTATGAAAAAAATGTTAATAACACCAATTCAATTATATTTTATAAATTTTCTTTATTTTTATATATCTCGTATCACAAAAATCATAATAACTCTGTGATTTAATGTTTGAATTAATTTTAATAACACGACAACAACATTGTGCACATGTCTCATAAAGCAGTCATCGAAAACGCCATCCTGATTATATAACATTTAATTCTTGGCTAGTAAATCCGAGTAAAATAGCCACAGTTTTCATTCACTTGTTTATTGATAATGATGATCGAGACGTTTTCTGACGTTTAATCTTAATTTGGATTAAATATCGGATATTGTCGGATTATTACGAAAAAAAATTATCATTTTAGGATAAAAAGCTATGAATAATAACAACAAATCAAAGAAGATTCTATCAGGATATCAATTTTGTTGTATCAATGTATATGAAATGAAAATTATTTTTCATTTTGATACTTTTTCTTTTGTGATTTTCAAATATTTTAAATATTTTTATTTAATAAAAATATTAATTATTAATCAATAATTAATATTTTTACTAGAAATTTATTTTTTAATATCTTTTCTCCTCTTTTTTTATAATATAAAAAAATTTGTTGTTCATTAATATTTTTATATTATTCTTTTCTTTAGAATTGTAAAAAAATAATAATGTGTAAAAATTTATAAAAATTTTATTACATCGTAAATTTTAGTTTTTGTTCTTTTATTCTTCTCTAACGTGTAGGAAAACATTTTGAAACTTGAATCGTTTAATTAGATTTTCATTATTTGAATTAAATAAAATATTGTAATTTTGATCGATATATTTTATTCTCCTCTTTGTTTTATTTTTTTTTTTCCTATGTATAATACGAAGTAATTATTTGCGGGGAAAAAAATAAAAAATTAGAAAATAATTTGCAATCATCAATCAATGATTCCAATATCGAAGCAAGATATATAAAAAAAAAAAAAATAACAAACAAATAATTATTCATTCATTGTCGCTCAATTAATATCTTGATTGTTTCGATTATTCCATTTCCACAAATTGAAAATTTCATAAAAATAGCAACAAACTTGACAAACTCATTCCTCAGCCAACGACCTTCTGAAACATACTTTTCGATCTACTCATTAGAGATATTCGGTTTGGATAACAAAACCAAGATAAATCACTCCAAATATGAGGATTTTATCGACATAATTCTTTCTGTCACAATAACAATAATAATAATCTCTATCTAAAATATAAAATTAATCCCTCAAATTCGTCAGAGCGTAACGAATCTTGCTGAAAAAAAAAAAGTAGAATATTTCCAAAAAAAAAATTGATACATTTTATTAAAATTGATGATATTGTACATTACGAAAAAACGATAACATTGCTTCTTTAATTTTTGCTTTAATTTATTTATGATTTATAATCCTTATTGAATCGCGCAAGTTGCTATTTTTTTCACGATTTTTTATAATATATTGACAGTGATTAGTGATAAGTCTGGTGATATTGTTTCGTTTGCACGTTAGTGAAAAACAAAATAAATAAATAAACTGAATTAATTTATTTATGGTGTGTTTCTGGAAAATGCATACAATATCGAGACTTGATTAATTCTGTATTAACTTTTTCGAAGGTTATTTAAATAATTGACGGAAAGTAATTCGAGTTAATTCGAATTCTTGGAACGTAAACGATCTGCATTCAAATCAGTTTCGGAGCGGTAATTTCTGAAATAAGTTTGAAATAAATTAAGTAGAAAATAGTTCGGGTTAGGTTAAATTAAGTTCAAGCGCGTATAAATTTAAAATTGATCAAATTAAGATCGCTCATTTAAATGAGTTAAAAATCATTTAATAGAGTTAAGTTGTATTATATTGTGTAAAGTAGAATTTATCTTGAGAAGTGATTCAAGCTATGTTCAAATTAAATTATGTTGATCCAAATCAAGTTAAAAATTGAATCTGATTGAGTTGATCTAAGTCGCATTGTTAAAAATCGATTCGATTAAAGTTGTTATGTTGAATTATCGAAATTAAATTTAATAAATTTGAAATAAGATAGTCGAATTAAATTATGATCTATTGAATCAAATTAATCAAGATCAGATTGATTTAAATTGTATTTGGAAATAAATTTTTCAATGTATTTATATACACCATCACTTAATCTTTTAATCAAAGTTTCTCCGTTTTAAATCCCAGGTAAAAATCCAGGATTATTTCTTAATTAAGTCTAATCTCGAGCTTCATCAACACTGACTCTATTTGTAATTCCATTCTAATTCAATTTGCTCACACGTCAATCTCCATACTTAATCTATATTATTTTACAGATAACTCGTTTATAGACACATTTGATAAAACTTTCTTAGATCGTTCATTCAGAGTTAGATCACGAAAGTTTTCGTTGTTATTCGATCTATTCATTTGATAAGCGTGTTTACGTCTAATTAATTTGATGACACGGGTTTACGCCTCGACTGATTTTATCTTTCAAATAGTTATCTCGTCTAGGTCAATTGGACTTAAAATAATATGATATACGACTAAATATTTTTCTTCTCTTTGCCAATAATGTTGCATGTTTAACTTTATCCATTGTTTCTCTTTCTTTTAAAATCAAAAAAACAACAATTTCACTTTTATTAAATTTTCTTTTCGAACATTTTTAATTATTGGAGGATAAAGTTCATGTAATAGAATAACAAATGGTATACAATTAAAAATGGGCAATATTGTTCGATGTTATAATCATTTCTTTTCAATTTTTATCAAAAGAAATATTTTAATAAAATTAAAATAATAATAATATAATAATAATTAATATAATAATAATATAATAATAATAATAAAAATATAAATAAATACTTATAACGTTATAAATTCATATTGATGAATATCGAAAAATTTTTTCAGACACAATACAAATTAGATTTGAATATAAAAAATCCAATTTGCCCAAAGAACATAAAAAGATATGTTCACAAAGAGTGGATAATATTAACAAATAGCTTTATAATTATCTTAATTACAATAATTAATTTAAATCGCGATATTTACGTTAAAAATTACTTACTAATAATTCTTAAGTTTTAAGACAATAAAAGAAGAATTTATACTACTTAAAAAAGTAAAAATAATTTATATGTATATTGGTAATATGTATATCTGTATTCTTATCGATTTATTACGTACAATCTTTTTTGCAATATGTTGTTTCATACTCATTAATTTAATTTATAAAAATTAACGAGTAAATTTTATCGAACATTGTATCGAGTTTTTCGAAAAATTTATAATAAAATTAAAGAGACAAGAGAGTTGCAAAATCAATATTTTATGGAATAATATTTATCTAAAATATTATTGTTTGTATATTTATTTATATAGATCAATGATTACTACATTATGATATAATGATTTTTAGCTTAATTTAAATTTATTTTGTTCCATTAATACATTTTGTAAGGATATCCTAGTGACTTTTTCTCCCTATTACTCAATTCAAAGGTAGTATTATTAATCATTTCGTGGTAATAAATTTGTACTAAAATAAATATTGTGTTAAAACTTTAAATGACCTTGATCTTCACGTACATTTTCAAAGTCATCTTCTTGAATTCTTCAGAAGAATATAATATTACTGGCAAGTAAAACGTACCATTTTAGCATTAGTAAGTTAGGTTAAGTGGTTAGATTGTTAAGATCACTTTTCTGATCTTCAGAAAATTTTAATCATCGTTCGTTGTTTGTTAAAAAGTGACAATTAAATATTTTGAAAATATGTTCATTCATCCTTGCTAATTTTTTAATTTTTCTTTTGTACAAAGGAATGGAGGATCATAAGATTAAGAAAGAAAAGTCGTAATTGGAAAAGCAGAATAATCCTTTTAATTTAAATAGAAGATATCAAGGAATCTTGTTTGGAAGACACATCGTGAAAAATTAATAGGGATGATCAAAATTTCCTTTTGAAACAATGTACCAAATATTATAAATATCAAGTAAGCAATCGCAATAAAAGAGATTATTCATTTCTGGAAGATTAAATTGTTACAAAATAAATTGCAGATAGAGTTTCCAAGTATGACATATGTACAATGTATTACGCGATAAACATGTTACCTTACTTAACGGAATCTCATGTAAATATTCTGTTTAGCTATTGCGATACTCATTGTTTGGACACGGTGCATACAGTCCTGAAAATGTTGCTTAGCTCTTTACTATCGTAAATACGGTTGAAGAGCACATTGTCAGCTTCGTTTCACGTGTCGAAATCTCTAGAAGTTATACAATGGATAATCAAACTGATATCAAGAAATCAAGACAATTTGAAAAGAAAAATCTCGTTCTTACGATTCAAGTTATTATCTCGATAATAATTATGGGCAAAAAAGTAAGTAAAAGTTTCGACTTACATATACCTGGAATAGATATAATTAGATATTAATTAAGAAAAATCGAAAAGAACTTTCAGATTAGGAAAAGATATTTCTTAATGATTATGAAAATTTGTGAATATTTCGTGTTGACACGAGAATTTCTCAAACAATTTGATTTGATTAATGACACGATTAATAAACTGTTACTCTGTTGTCTTCATCAGCAAGTCATCTTTAAGATTTGCAATCCTGATTGTCCAAAATAAGATACGCATAAATTACAATTATTACAACATATATCACAAGAGGAATCGTAAGAAATGAAAATAGATCGAGATACAAAGAGATGGAAGCAATTAGGTTATAATCGAAATGTTAAATCATTAAAGAGAACATTATAGAAGCAGTTTAGATCTTGGCCTTCAAAAGTTATTTGTAAGATTGCATAAAATGCATTTGACATCGTGCGATCTGAATTTCGAGTAAACTTTGTAGATAACTCTAAAATACACACATTTAAATCATATTTTCTTAAAACTCTTGAAATTGTAAAATTTAGTTACGCGTCTATTGGAAGCTCACATGATTATAAAATACAAATGTATTCTTACAGTAATTACACAAAGATTTTAATGAGCATTCTAAATGATCATCTTATGTTTAATATCTCCAATTGGAAAATATTTCTTAAATATTGAATGTATAAATAAATGAATTTATTATCGATAAAAATTCATTCATTTTCTATATATAAATGAATGAATAAATTCTTTGATAATAAATAAAAGTCATTATAAAAATTAATTCAATCAATATTATTCCAATAAATTGGATAAAACATTTTACAATGTTTCACAAGAGCAAGCAATTCTAGCAATATCTTTGTCATTAAAATGAGTCATAATGTTTCGTATAAAAAAATCTTAGAACTAGAAAAAAAAAAGATAGTTTTGTGAAATTTGAGAAAATTCTTGAGAAATATTATATATAGATCGGTATAACGGAGAAACTGTTTTCAATTTCGGATAAATGTGTCGTTGATATCGGTGCATAATGAAATAAGCATCGGTAAACCAACGTATTTTAATCAAAGTAATCTAAAGCAATTAGAAATCCCGTGATACCTGCTGTTTTAACTGCGTTATCGAGTTTAGATCGTATCGTGACAGGGCCAATTGCAAAACACATCTTAACACGTACGATTTACTCATACTTGTACCATACGTGCATAAAGCCTCTATCTACAGGACAGGAATTTGTAATAATATCTTTCTCTTTCTTCTTTTCTTTTTTCTTTTTTTTTTTTTAATATCCAAAATATTTATTTTAACATTAAAACCAACTATGAAGAAAGAAACGAAAAATTCAATTATTCGTTTTATTCGAAATTTAGATAAGAATAAATTTAAAATAATCTTCGTTTTTAAAAAGTAATTTTTTTTTTTTTAATTTTTTAAAACTCATCGTAATTGTTTAAAATTTTATTTTTCAATCAAAATATATTTATATCAAATGTATAAAATAATAAATGTATAAAATAATTAAGAGACATTGACGAAAATTTAAATATTAACACAATGATAAAAATAACAAAAATAACATGGATTCATTTTTCTTCAGTTTTCCTGGCTTCTAAAGCATTCAATATTTTGTGTATTAAAAAAAAGATTTGGCAAGGAGAAGATAAATATGATACTCTTATAAGTAACAATATACAAAAAAAAATTCCATACAAGAACAACAAATTTCCGCTTATTATTTCCACGCAAAATTTAATCAAAATTTAATGTCTCATCCTCAATTTTATCTGCACTCATCTATATCCTTTCAGAATCCCTCGTAAATGCACAAAAATACACACATCGTACAAAACAATGAATAATAATATCTGATCTGATCGTCCGCTATAATCAGGCAGGTAAGAAAGAAAGAGGGAGACAGAGGAAGACTTATATCTTATCTACAGCTAGGAGAACAACCAACCACCTAAAAGAGAGGAGATATATGTCGAGGCGACAATCAATTTTTTAATCAGTCGCTCTCCTCTCCTAGGAGCATCGTGTTTGACTTGACCAATTCGAGAAAGAAAAAAAAGTGACATCGAACATTATTATTATTATTATTATTATTATTATTATTATTATTCCAGATACGATTCACCAACCGGAATAATAGAATTGTCGTCGGAAGGAAGAGATTAACTTTGAAAGGAAGAGAATCTCAAAAAAAAAAAAAAAAAAAAAAAAAAAGAAAGAAAGAAAGAAAGAAAAAATCCTTTCAGCCAGAATTCAAGGAATCTAGTTCGATTAAGGTCGACGTAATCGGACGAGATTTCGTAATCGAGTGAAGAAGGGGTGAAGAAGAAGAAGAAGAAGAAGAAGAAGAAGAAAAAGAGGAGGAAGGAGAAGGATTCCGCGAAGGAACAAGGATCCCTCGGTGGAAAATCATCGTCGATATTCGCTTGGGCGATAAAGACGGCGATCGAATACCACCGAGTGTTTACCAATGAACGTAGCGTACGGTGGTTGCGGACGAGGACAAAACCGTGGAACACGCACGAGGAACAGACAGTGCTGCGTTTTGGCGACCGGGGTCCTCCAGATTCTCGGTTTCTCACCACCGACACTACCTGACTTCATCACTTCTCGAGAGACCGACGTAGATCTTCACAACGTAATCGTTAATCATGGGTAGGTTCGAGTTTTCGAGATCGTCTTGAATATATAGGATTTGGCTATGATGATGACGATTTATATGATATATATTTGGAGGAATTTGAAGAAAGTATAGAAAAATGTCGGTTGAGGATTGTTTGTTAAGTTATTGGCGATTGAAGTTTGCATTGGAGGAAACGAAATGCAGACAGAATAAATTTCATGAACAAATAATCACATTACAAAATAATTCATAATATCGTACTATTAATTTACATGACTACTTCATCATCTACCAAATTTAATAATATTATTAATAATAATAAAAATATCGATTATTCGATTAATCATTTAACGTCAAAAATTCTATTTATTAATCGATAATAATAAAATCGATACATTAATATATTATCTCTCCTTTCAAAAATAGGAAAAAAAAAGAAAAGGGGAAAATCAATATTTTAAAATGCTAATAAATCTTATTCTCTTCAACAGGGCTCGACTTCTTGGCAGACGGAGGTGCCGATTTCGAGCATGCAATCACCGTAACAGGTAAATTTATAATTTCTTTAACTGATTAAATAGAAGATACGAGATATTCGATTTATCGAGAAAATTGTCAAAAATTTTATCGGGATAAAAAAAAAGAAAAGATTGATTGAAATATCTTTAATCGATCATATTTATAAAAATAATTCTGTTTACATGATTTCTTCGACAATTTTTCTATTTTGGAATGTCGATTGATCATCGTCGTATCGTATGATTTGTGAGAAGAGATTTTTATCTTGATTTCGAGTCGGTTCCAAATTAATTCATTGTAAATTAATTAAAAATATATTACATTTATTTCTATATTTTCATTTAATTTTTCTTATTTTAATTCAATATATTTTATTATATTAAATTAATTAAATTAATTTTATTTTTTAATTTAATATCTGAAAATTTTTTATTATTTTTTATATGTTTCAAAATTTAATAAATTCTTATATTACTTCCTTATATTTTCAAATCTTTTTTTTTTACAATTGACTTAAAAAATTCAAGTATTCTCGACAAAATTAACGTTATTATTCGTCATTAAAATAATCATCACTAGATAGAAATATGATTAGCGTTATATTGATATTTTATATTTATTCTATCTTTTATTATTTTTATTATATTTTGATTATATTTTAATTATGATCATTTAAAGTATTAAAGGAAAGATTCAAGCTATTTTTTTAATCCAATAAATAAAGTTCAAACAAATGGAATTTTACTGGGCAAGCTAATTTCAACCAAGTTCAAAGTTTTTCTTCTTTAAAATTAGTTTAGTCACGATAACAATTCGTATGAAATTGTGTGAGTATTTGAATAATAAGATCATAAAACACGAATCATAGATATAGAACACTGAAGATCAAGAACAGTGTTTTATTTACAATGCTTTCTTATCGAGTATAAAATTCGCATATTTTATTGATATGCTGACTCACTCCACGATTACGTATTTAATTTTGATCTAATTATCTTACCATAACTACGATGAATATTAATTACTATTTTTAATTAGAAGGGAAGAAAAATATTCCTGTCAATTAAAAAAATTAGAAATTAATGCATTTTATGGCAATATCATTTGATTTGAAGATCATGAAAGAAAATTTCAAAGCATGAATTAATCAAAAATTATATTTGTACATCTTAAAAAAATATACTTGGATTAAATCGATTGGAGATAAATGGAAAAATTTATAAAATTCTATAATGATCTTAGAAAAGTAAATACTTTAATGGATTAAAATTATCGAATTCAAAATTATCATATATTGATCAAATTGGATAGGAATCTTTTAAAAAGCGTTATCATTGATGCCAAAAAATTTAATCTCCGTCTAAATTTAGAAAATCTGCCAACTATTTCAATCCAGACATATGTATAAATATAATTTTAAAATTATTCGAGTCGAGGAAAAAAAATTGTAAATTTGTCGAGACAAGGGAAGCAAACAACATGATTTTATCTTTTCTACGCGATGAATGCAATTCGTTTGTGATGGAATAAAAAAAAAAAAAAAATTTGCAACGAATAATTGTTGACTCTCGAAAGATTTGACGAAGGCTCCCAAGGTGAATCAAACTCCAAAAAATTTCTTAATTGCTAGCACTTATAAATCTTTTCTTTCTTATTTACTTCGAAATGATTCTTAAGAAGATAGCGTTAAATATTTAACGCTATCTTCTTAAGAATCATTTCGAAGTAAATAAGAAAGAAAAGATTTACAAGTGCTAGCAATTAAGAAATTATTTGATGTTTGATTCGCGTTGTAAGCCTTCGCCAAATCTTTCGAGAGTCAACAATTATTCGTTGCAAATTGTTTTTTTTTTTTTTTCATCAAACAAAAAATTTCTTTAATCGGTGAAAAAAAAAAAAAAAATTTGCAACGAATAATTGTTGACTCTCGAAAGATTTGACGAAGGCTTACAACGTGAATCAAACATCAAATAATTTCTTAATTGCTAGCACTTATAAATCTTTTCTTTCTTATTTACTTCGAAATGATTCTTAAGAAGATCGCGTTAAATATTTAACGAATCGTATTTTTCTCACGTCAAGGATTCGGCAAATTTCATTATATGCTGTTGACAATCTGCGGATTAATTTACATGGACACCGCCATCGGAGTCACGATACTCTCCTTCGTGTTACCGGCAGCGCAATGCGACTTGGAAATGGATTCCACCGCGAAAGGGTGGTTAACGGCATCGCCAATGTTGGGTGAGTATTCACTAAAATTGCTAAATTAGGGGCATTAACTTATGGAAAAAGTAACTAGTTAAAAATTTCGAATAAAATAAAATTAAATAACTTTATTCAAAATACTTGGATAAAAAATTATTTGTATTATAATTAATCTGTTATATTTTATAATCTTTGTTTGTCAATTATCTGCAAAATTATTTAGATGCTTTGAATAATAAATTATTGAAATAACTTATTGAGGTATTTTTATTCTTTAAAATATTCAACTATTAAAATGTTGCTTATTTCTGGTTGAAAGTTATATAAGATGTTTGAAATATGGGAACATCGATTTATTGGAATTTTTTGAGCTAATTTCAAACAATATTTTCTTTTGCAAAAATTCTCGACACGGCTTTGTTAACGAGTTATTAATAAAAAACATCAATCACGAAGCGCGTAGATTAGTGGCGCCATGACAGTAGTGATGAGTATGTGCCGCCAACCGAACTTGAACAAACATATCGTCTATCATCGAGTAACGTCAGATTTATGACAGGGTCGATTATGATATTGCTATTTTAGAGATAATCTATTTTTCGGAATTGTTTTATCTACCTGAATCCCGAATGATCAATTAATTAGCGGTGATTATAGTTTCGGAGTCATGAATCACTTTCTAAGATTCAATAGTACTATAAATTTTGGATTTGATGAAACTTTCTGCTGATAATGATTTTCGAAAATTTATAAGTTATTATATTATTTATAAAGTCAATATTCATGTACATTAGAACTTTGTTTTCTTCCTCTTGATTTAATGTTATTTTTTGTTTCACTTAACCATCGAATTTCAGTCAATTCAGTTCACTTTTGATATTTGACTTGTAGATATTAAATATAATTTACAAAAAATTAAAATAATCAGATCTGAAAAAAATAAAATTTTTAGAAAATTTTTAGAAAATTTTATTTTTTATTTTTTTTAACTTTCTGAAAAATTCAAATGTCCAATTTCGATTTTTTTAAAGATCTTTTAATCGATTGATGTATCAAGAAATTTTATTAAAAATTTAAATATAATGATTAATTTAAAATTAAATAATTAAGAAAAAAATCTTTTAACATAGATAATTTTTTGATTCTTTTCTATATATATTTTTTAATTAATCTTATAATTTTTTAATTTTATTTTTTTTATCAAACAAAAGTTTATCAATAATAATTAATTTATTATTCTTCTTTTAAAAAAAGATGTTTTATTATTTAAAATAAAACACTTAAATCATTGATTAAATCTAATATAACAATAATGAATTATTAAAAGATAAGCTCTCTTCGTGAATGAAAATGTCTGACTCGTGTTATATTTTTCTACTTGAATCTTTATCATTGATGCTTCGAAAATACATTGTTTAATACAACATAATAAAGAAATACAAATATCTATTACATGGAACTTTTATTAATAAATCATTGGATTTCTTAAAAAAATTGAATATTTAAAAAAGTCAAAATAACAAAATTTACAATTTTATAAATATAATACTTTTAAACGCATTAAAAATTTCTGAAAAAAAAAAATTTTTGAAAATTTATATTTTCTCATTGTTATTATTATTTATTTCATTATTTATTTGTTTACAGGGATGGTAGTTGGTTCCTATATATGGGGATGCCTGGCTGATATCAAAGGAAGAAAAGTCGTATTAATCGCCACTTTATTAATGGACGGCATTGTAGGTGTCGTTTCCTCTTTTGTCCAATATTTTTGGATTTTTCTAGTGTTTCGTTTCTTTAACGGGTTCGCGTAAGTATTGTGATTAAATATTTTCCTTTGTATTCTTTTATTTTCTCTTTATTATTTTTTATATTCATATAATCAGTGATAAAAAAAGCTACATAAAAGCTTTTCATAAAAACTACAAATTATATATTATTATCAAGAATTATAAAAAATTCTTTTTTTTAATAAAATTTTGTAAATATGTAAAGCATAATGGATTATATATATGGAACAATTTCTTTTTTGTCATTTTGAAGGATAATTGAATAAAGATCAAATTAATTTAATTTAAAGTTTTGATTGCTTTTGGTTAGATTTGATTAGGTGAATATATATAAAACATTCATTCATTTTTTAATCTATTGTTCTATTGAAAAAAAGTATTCTACAGTAAATTTTATCCGAAATATGAAAAAATATTAAAACTTTTAGAAAAAAATTGTTTTATATATAATTCATTATGCTATACATAAGTATAAATTTTCATCAAAACTATAATTTTCGGATTAAATTATTATTAAAGATTATTAAAAATTTTCTTATAAAATAGAAAACTTTTGCCATTGACTATATCATATAATATATAATGTATTATCTTCATTTTTTATTTTACTTCAGATCTTTTTTATTTTTCTTTTCGTTTTATTTCTATTTTTATTTTATACATACAGCGTTACAGGAGCTATGGGAATTTGTTTTCCGTATTTAGGGGAGTTTCAGCCGACAAAGTATCGCGAAAAATGTCTTTGTTGGATGGAAATGTTCTGGACAGTAGGTGTCATACTATTACCATGTAAGTTTTATTATTTTACGATTTAATATAAAATATTTATTTAATGAACTACATTTTCATACTTATGATAAAATGATAAAAAAGAAATTTTAAACTCTCCATTGATACTTTGATATTTGTCAAGATACTGTTAATGTAAAATTATCAAAATGCTACTTCCTTTCTTGCGATATTAAAAAATAATAATAATATATAATAAAAAAATATATATATTCAATAAAATAATCATAATATAATATCGAAATAAAATTAAATTAATTTCTTGTATTAGCAACCTCGATATTCAAATTATGGTAAATTAAAAAATATTCAGATTTAAGACATGATTAAAATGTCGTATATGCATTTTTTTTCATATTTAATTCAATTAATTAATTAATTAATTAATTTATTTATTTTATCCAGTGATCGCATGGCTGATTATACCGATGAACTTCATGTATCTTACGGACACGTTTTACTTTAAGTCATGGAATCTCTTCGTAGCGCTGTGCGCTCTACCCTCGTTGATGTTAGGCCTGTGGCTGTTCGCATTCCCAGAGAGTCCGAAATTTCTTCTTGAATGTGGTGAAACCGATGCAGCACTCGAAGTATTTAAATGGATCTATTCGCAGAACACTGGGGAGGATCCTGACTCTTATCCGGTAATTTAAAATTCATATTCCATATATATTCAGGGTATTAATATAATTATGGAATAGTTTTGAAAAGTCACGTTTAGAGATCTATCTAACAAAAGTTGGTATACAAAAATGTTGGTTGTGAGATTTATTTATTAATGTAATTTATGTGCAAGAAGAAATAAAGTGCAAGAATTACTGTTTTTCTCATTTCGTTTAACATGAAATTCAATTAGTTATAAATAATTTAATAAATAAATCTTAATTGATATTTTTGTAATTTTTGTATTTGTTTCAGTCTTTAGAATCAACTTTTTAAAAATATTTTATAGGTATGAATATGAATGATTCAGAATAATAATCGTGTAACTTTTTATTATTAATTTTTTAAAAATCATATGATTAATATAATTACTTATTATAGTAATTATTTATATAAAGATAATTTATAATTATTTTACAAAAATGTAATCTTATTATTAATAAATTTTAATAATAAAAATAATAAATTGTGTGTTAGATGAGATACACAACTATTATTTTAATATATATATATTAACATCCTGTATTGCATAATTTATAAAAAATCTCAATCATATGTTTTTATTTTTTATTTTTTATTTTTTCTTCAGGTAAAATCGTTGCAAGAGAAAAACAAAGAAAAGAACATGAGATCGTTGAAACTACACAAAAGAAAGGATTTAAAAGTTCTTTTGAAAGAAGTAAAAGATCTAACAACTGCTCTCTGTAAGAAACCGTACCTTAAAAATACGCTACTCGCTTGTGGCATTCAATTTGGTCTCACCAGTAGTTACTATACTCTTATGGTTTGGTTCCCAGAATTATTCACTAGGTACATCATGTTTATATGCAGTATCTTTCTCAAAAGAAAAAAAACAAAAAAAAAAAAGAAAAAGAAAATAAAAAGTAACTATCTCTTAAGATACAATTCATAATTATTACTTTAAAAAAGTACAGATTAAAAAAAATACATTGTATTTTGATAAGAGAAAATTTTGAATTTTCTCTCAAAAATAAAATTTCATCAATATCAATTTAAATATTAATTTTTCTTTGAATAAGAAAAAATTATTAAAAATAATTAATAATTTTGTTTGATAATTATAGATTCGAACAATTTGAACATGAAAATCCGAATAAAACTACATCGGTTTGTATAGTATCTGCTTTGTCCAATAATGGAACTCAAATCGACGCTTATGGATGTGATACCATAATAGCGCCTTCTGTTTATCTTCACACGGTTTACATAGGACTCGCCTGTATACCTGGTTCCATTATTTTACCGATTTTCGTGCACAAACTTGGTGCCAAGTTCTTTTTGAGTATGTATATCATAATATATATAAACATAATATGCAATTCTTTAAATTATAATGTGCATGTTTGATAAATATTATTATAATAAATCATTTTTTTTCTAAACTTTTTATAAATGAGTACAATTTTAAAATGATTTTTTTTCATATAATAATACATTCCATAACCTAAAAGAAAATATTTGAAAATCAATGGATTTTTTCAAAATCTTTATCAAAATGTAAATAAAAAGATATATCAAATATGAAAATATGACAAATCCTAATGTACTATTTGATAGACAAAAAAAAAAAAATAAAAATTAAAAATAAAAAAATAATCATTGCAAAATTAATGTTATACTGATATTTTATTTTATATAAATTAACTGTATATATAAATTTCAGTTATGTCACTGTTAGTTTCTGGAGCAGTAACGATTGCCTTCTATTATGTCGTTAATTCGACACAAAATTTGATATTATCCTGCGTGTTCGAGGCTCTGACATCTCTCGGTATCTCACTGGTTTATTGCGTAATCGTCGACATGTTCCCGACGAATCTCAGGTAAGCAAATCACTCAGAATATCGTCTGATTTATTTATTAGGAAAACAAGCAAATACTACTGTCAAAAAGATTTACAACCATTTCTGTAACTAATTACTTGATGACAACCGAGGACAAAACAATGGTATAACAGTAAACGATGTATTTGCACGAATTTTAATCTTATAATTTCACAGTTTATCTAATTGCATCGTTACGTCAGTTTGTTGCGATGCATAAAATAAGATACCAATAATTAATATATGATACCATCGAATAGATTGTAAAATGGAAAAAATTTATTTCATAGAAATTGCGTTGTTATGATAAGATGGATATAATCAATAATTTAAAAAAATGTATGAAAAAAAATTATTTCTATGTTTAATAATATCGCAGGTTGAAATTAATATCGATCGTACGTTTACATAAGAAAATTGTATACATACATGCGTAGTTTCATATACTATTGAAATTTTTCATAAAAAAGACAAATTGAAAATGAAGAATAAAATTTTAAAAATATATCAAGTATACGATATTTCATTTACAATTTTTTCTCAATCAATTTATATTTTCGTATGGAATTTTTAATTATAGATTTTTGTTTGATATTTTTTTCAATTATTTTTTCTTCCATCTAAATTTTATTTTATAAAAAATTTTAAATAAATTTTAATTTATAAAATATTCAAAAAATTAAAATATTTATTGCATTATGATAAAATAACGAAATTTTATTTAAACAAATTTTATTCTTTATATTAAAATTGTTTCTTTATAAAAAATTATAACCTCTTCGATAATACATGTATGTATGCAGATCATATACATATATTTATATTTGAAGAAGTAGTTTATTTTTATTTCATCAATGTTTCTTTCAGAAAACAAATTATTTAATTTTTAGAGTAATGGCTGCGGCTTTATCTCTCACCATGGGTCGATTAGGCGCACTAGTCGGTAATTTAGTGTTCGGCTACCTAATTGACTTAGCCTGTGTGATTCCTATAGTTTTATTTGCAGCATTTTTATTCGGTAAGTTATTTAAATATTAAGAATTCTTATTAAAAAAAATATATTAAAATATTAACA
>NW_006263588.1:125507-142595 GCF_000469605.1 Apis dorsata
TATATTATAAATATATATGTACTATAGCATAATAGATATATTATATACATTATATAATATATGTTAGTACACAAAATTTAGATAATTTGCAATTATCAATTTTTATTAATTTAAACGATTTATGATAAGATCTGTAAATAAAAAAAACTATTAATAATCGGTACGGTAACTAGTGATCACATTGTCGATAGTTTTCTTTTGATACATATATATTATAAATGAATATCATTAATATTATGGTATTAGTAAATTTTTAATGAAAAAAAGAATTATTATTTTAAATATTCTCTATATCAATATTAAACATATCAATTAATTTGTTAATACTTTTTTTTCAGTATGTGGATTTATGTCTTTCTTGTTGCCAAAAACAGGAAAAGAAACTCTCGAGTAATTGAAGTACGATTCGTCTCCTGAGGAAAATTGAGTGATAAAAATATTTCCAGAAGTGGAAGAAACAACAATCAATACGCATTGACAAAAATTGTCTTAGCGTTCGAATTATATTTTTACAAAAACTAACAATGTATTTATTACGATAATAATGATCGAAGAAAATGTTTCGATTTCTACGAATGTTTCGATTCTTATAAGATTATGAAAGATATTCAACAAAAAAAAGTATATTTTTATTTTAACAGCAGATTCATGTAAATATGTAATATTTATTTTATGAATGTTTTACATTTACTATTTTAAAGAAGATTAAATAATATGATCATAAATTAAATAAGATAATGTATAGACGCGACTAAATTTTAAATTGCGCGCCAAAATAAGTATTTCATAAAATATTTTATTTATAAATATATGTCAAAAAATGCTATTTAATCTTTATAATCATTATATATTTATTTAAAAATACCTGCATTCCTAAACTTAAACCTATTAACATGATTTTAGAATATACATAATTTTGAGGTTAAAGTTATTAATTTCGAAGTTAAAGTTATTAATCGCAACATTATACAAAAAATGCTATTAATAAATTTTTTCTTACAAATTTAATATGAAATTTATCATGTAGTATAATAATATAAAAAATTTTCAAGAAAAAGACCATAAAAAAGAAAAAATTTTAAAATTGAATTTTAAATCCAAATTAAAATAATATATTTAATACTATATTTTATAGACATTTATTAAATTGTATTATTTAATTAATTAATATAGTAATATAGTAATTTTAATCATAAAACTAAAAATGAATGTTCACATTGATAACATAACCTATCCTGTATTGCTGAATATCTAGATTATAAGTTAAAGAAAGATAAAACATGGCAACATAACGGCAAGAAAATATCTAAAAGCGCTCATTATAACCAACAAGCGATAACGTTCGGTAGTGAAAATTACGGCATTTAGTTGTGTTAAGTGCAACGATGAATCGCAAAAGATAGTCGATATTGATGAAAAAAAGTAGACATATATGTATATTGCAAATGATCGACACCGTGTTCCGTCCAATGATATAATCTTCCTTGAAGTCAAGGAAAATTTTGTGGCGCTGTTTCAACAGCTGATCAACTAGCACAATCTCCAAGCAAAATTCTTGTTTCCAGTTAGCTAGGTGATTCGTGATAAACGATGGCCGAATATGTATTAAGAGTTAAAACGAAATCAGGTCAAAAGGTCGTGAATGGATTGCTCCCGCAGGATAAACTTGGCAAATTACGATCAAAACTTGTTGAAATAACAGGAATACCAGCAGAGGCACTTCACGTTCTTGGTGGTTTTCCACCGAGACCAATTAATCTGAATGACGAAACAAATTCGCTTGAAGTGTCCGGGATCATTTCAGGAGATACATTGATTGTTGAAGAAAAATCGCCACTTTATAATGGAAAACAGAAATCGGAAGAAATCGGACGAACACATATCGTTGACGAGAAAAATTTCACGAATACACCTGGTGTATTAATGAAGAAGGTCGTACCTGCAGATAATTCTTGCTTGTTTACTAGTGTTGGCTATGTACTCAATGGTATATGATATAAATTGTATAAATATATTCATATTAGAAATTACAATATATTTATAAGTATATTTTCAGGTAAAGTGGATCCTAGCTGTTCAAATTTTATGAGAGAGATTATAGCAAATGCAGTAGCATCTGATCCTGAAGAATATTCAGAAGCTTTTTTGGGCCAACCAAATCCTGAATATTGTAAATGGATTTTAAAACCAGAATCATGGGGTGGAGCTATAGAATTGTCAATATTATCTAAATTTTATGGATTAGAGATAGCAGTAATTGATAGTATTAATGCTATAATCAATAGATTTGGAGAAGATCAACATTATCCTCAAAGAGTTTTTCTAATATTTGATGGAATTCATTATGATCCTTTATATTTAGAACCACTTGATGTGAGTAAAATTTTTTATATATTCTTAAAATATATATATAAAATGTAATATAATTTTTTTCTTTTATTACATTTTTTCTATTTACACTCACAGGGTAGCAGCATTCAAACAATCTTTCCTACTGAAGATGAGAAAATATTATTTGAAGCAGCTGAACTTGCAAAAGAAGTAAAATCTAGTCGTCAATTCACAGACATTCAAAAGTTTATGTTAATATGTAATGATTGTAAAATCAGATTAAATGGTCATATGGAAGCTCGGCAACATGCCAAGGAAACAGGTCATATGAACTTTGGAGAAGTAGCTGTGTAATAACTAAATTAATTCTTCAATAATTATCAATCATTTTTAAATGGACTGCTATTGAGAATCCTACTAAATTCAAGTCTCAAGCAGAATTTTCTAAATTTTCTAAACGAGGCTTGTAAGCAGATTAGCTATTTAATATTGATACTTTGTTATTAATGTAAGATGTATGCAGTGCACTATGAGGATTGTTTAGATATGTAATTTACACAGATTTTTAATTTTGTCTAAAGATTGATATTTCTAAACATCAAAATTTATATAATAACTTTCATCACAATATAAACAGTTGTAACTTATTATACCCAAACACATTTTATTCCCAATAAGTTTATTTTTATGTTTATTTTATTGGAAGATTTATTTGAATTTTAAATTAAAATGAAATTCTACATATTTTATTTTAATTTGAACAAATTGAATTATCTATTCTAACAGAAAAAAAATTATTTATTTTTACATGAACAATATTAATTTTTATATGAAAAAATAGAATATTTTCGGAAATTTATTAATAAAAACAATATGTTAAATATGTTCTTTTGGTAAAATTAAGAGTCTGTGATACTTGATTAAATTTGCCTAAATGGAATTCATTGCCTTATTGGCAATAAATGTGTTCCATATCATATACATAAACAAATATAATATATATATATATATATATATATATACATTAAAAATAATAAATAATTCATAAAGTTAATTATGAAGCGAAATAAACTTTCAATTAGTTTTGTTTTCAATGACAAATCACTTTAGTATTGTTAATAGTGAATTTTATATGATATATTTGATATAATTTAAATTATTGCTCTCAGGAGAAAAAATGAATCACTGTTAATACTAAATAATATCACATTTTTATTAATAAAGATATTACTCAATGAAAAACTACAAAATGCTATTTTAAAAAATTTGATCTCTATTGCAATAGTTAATTTATGATTTAAATATGCATGTAATACAAAAAATAAAAATGTATACTTATATAACAACTATTAAACTTATGTATGTATATACATATATACATATAGTATATATATATATATACATAATATTAGGATATTATAATTATTTTATTATTACGATTTTTACGCGATTAAGCATGCATTGTAAAAATATACGAGTTTCGATAAAAAAAAATGAAATTTAATTTTTGTAATATTTATGTACGATATTTTTTAGATAATTCCAGCACAACTTTTGTTTTTATGTAAATAATATAGTTTATTATATCATCGTATTATATCATTAGATATAATCTACTATGAATCGATTAGATTCAAGTAAAAAAAAGTTTGCAACTATTTATCATTCAGGAAAATTCATAATAGACTTGCAAGTTTATATTTATACAGCATATATTTTATAAATCATATCGTTTTGAAAAATTCAAATAAATCAGCTATTTATATTTTGCTAATAATTAATAATTTTTTTACGAAATTTTACTGAAATTTTTTCATCTTAAAATATTAAAAAATTATAGATGTTTAAAATGATCACTTTTTAAAACTATTGCTAAAAAACTAGATTTAAAGAAATTTCATAATCTAAAAATAAACGAATGTAAAATTTCATACATGAATTAAAAAAATTATAAATAAATAACTTTTGAAATAAACTGAATAAAAAAAATCAAAGATCCATATCGTGTTAAATTTGAATCTTAACTAATGAAAAGTGGAGGGAAATATTAAATCATATAAGTTTCGTTTTCATCTCACAGAGCGCGTAAGAAGTGACCCGAACATATATAGATGGCGGGTTGTCATTAAAACAGAAACGATGCACCATATTTAGTAGGCTACTAGCCATAGTGAAAAATTGTTGATTGTATCTTTTAATTTTATATGAATATAAAAGCTAATAAGAGGAGAAATGTGATCCATTTCATAAAGTAATGGCAACAGCTTCTTATTCTTAATTACGAAAAGCAGAAGCTCTTGTCTCAAAGTGAGACATCGGACGTCGGTCGTGAAAATCTGGGCATGTTGTGTGAAAAGATTATTGATATAAAAAAATGTCACTGATGTCGTCAACAATACGTTCAATCCAAAGAAATTTATTGACAAATAGGTGAAGATGGAAGATGAAGCTGATCTTAGAGAACAATTATTTCACAACACAGTACGGGAGAATATTGTGAGTAAAAAATAAAATATTTTTAATCATAAATTTCTTTTATTATTCATTAGTTTATATAGAGGGTTCTTAAAATTTCTTGCGACGTTCCTGCAATAGGCAATCGCCACGTTTTCCTTACATTTCCTTGCAATTAAATTCAATATTTTTACAATCAATCTTTTAAATCACGAACATGTTCTTGACATTGAAAGTTAGAAATAATGTAATGTAAATTCTAGTACCTAATCTTTTATCTATTCAACTAAATAAAATTTCATTTTTAATATTACCATATATATTAATAATATAAAAAATTTAATGAATAAAACATAATTAATATTGTAATATAAAATATAATTTCATATTTATATTCATATTATATTTCATATTATATTTATAATTTCATATGTTTATATTTATATTTTATGAAATTAATTTTTTATTAAGTTTGTAAAAAAGAAAATAATACTAATTACTTACATATGTTATTGCTAATTTTATATTGACAAACAAAATTATTATGAATAATAAATATAATATATAAATATAATAAAGAATATAATAAATATAATAAAGAACAAATTTACATAAATTTATTAATGAAATAAATCATTCTAATTATTTAATTAATAAAATTAATTAATGTCATTAAAAAATTAAAAAATTATACATATATTTACAAAAGATTTTATCGTCTTTTAAATATTGTGTTATAATAGTATAATAATTCTTAATTTAGTCTTTGTTTAATATACTTAATTAAATAATTAACAGAGTAATTATCATTTGAAATTCGAAAGAATATTGTTAAAAATAATTTTTGCAATATATTTTCTCAATACTTTCCAAAGTCGTTGACCACATATTATTTTTTATTCTGACCGGTTTTTCCTTCCACCTTGACTGGTTACAAAAAGCGCTTTCTGATCAATTGTGCAGCTTCTTCAATCATTTCTTCAAACAGCAATCATATTTACTTTTTTAAATAAAATTGCAGTTTCTTATGAGCAATCTATATTCGGATATTTTTGAAAGAAATTATTATCATGATTGAATGTTATTTCTTCTCTTTTCGATGGGCAAGTATTAACAAAGAAATTCATCTTAATACTAATTTCAAATTCTATAGAAACACCTTATACATTAAAGAGCCAGCGACAAAATCTCTGTCTAGAAACGCTAAAAATATGTCCGGTCAAAGACACGTGTATTGCCATTTTAAAACGCTATAATTTTATTTTTTCATTTGTTTAATTATATTATTCTATTTGTTTAATATAACTATATTTTAATTTTATTAAAATTAAAATGTCTAGCGGCACATTTCGCAACATTAAAAATTACATTATGTATTAATATTCTTTATTATAATTATATTTATTAATATTATATTATAATCTTTACTTAAAAGATTATGGTTATTACTAAATAATAGCCAATAATATAAAGCAAAATTACGGTTATCAAACACGCAAATAAAATTATATATCTGAACTATTACTATTCTCAGCATTCAAATAAACTCTGCCAACTAAAGAATCATTAGATATATATTAATCAAAATTAATATTGTAAGATGGTTGTAATAGCATATTTGTTTTATTTTACTTTATTATATTAAATATTATTATTTTTTTTTTGTTCTTTTTTTGTTTCGTTCTTTAATACATTTATTAATGAAACATTAAGTATTTTAACAGGAAATTTGTGGTTGTTAATTTTTCATTTTTTATCTAGTAAATAAACTAATTTAAAAATATGAAATTATATTTAATTTATATAAATAATAATAATAAATAGATAAATAATAAGTTATTTTAAAATAACTTTCTTCAATCTTATTTATCATTAGACATGTTAGCAGATGTGTGTGTGTGAAAACAGAAAAAATTAAAATAAATTTTAATATAAAAGCATATAAAAAATGTTTATTTTTAGAAAGAATTAATATATCTGAGATATTAGTTATCCTTTTTTCATCTACTCTTTTTTGAATGAACAATCATAATTATCATATAATCATAATCATTTATATATATAATATATGATTATTAAAATATGTATTAAATTATTATACAAATATTATACAATAATACAATGATACAATACTTAAATGAATAATAATTTTAATCAATAATTTTAGAGAAATATAATATAAAACAGTTACTATAAAAAACACAAACTTTTAATTATATTTTTATTAATTTTCGAAATAAAACAATTTTATTAAAATTTCAAAAAAAAACAGTACGTAACAAAATTAAAATTTATTGCAATTAGTTTTTAAAAATAAGTTTTTTTATTGAAATAATATTGTCAATAATATTTGTTAATATAATTATAATGTTAATTAATAAATTTGAATCAATAATAACTGATTTATTATATATTCATGTAATAAGTATATATTTATTATAAGTATATAAGTATATAATTATTTGTTATAATTATTATTAATATCATTTATATTTAATAATATCATTATTATTGGAACAGGATTAAATTTCATATACGAATAGGATTTAATTTCAGTATTTTTAATGAAATCAATAATTGATAAGATATTGATATTGAATTGACGTTAATAAGTAAGAACTCTATTGATTCGATATCTTCTATAATAGTCTGATATATTTCTACATTGTTTTGATATCATTTAAAAGGAAACGCTATCCATTTATTATGTGACATATCAGGAAAAAAGAAACGAATGGAAATTTGATGCTTATGTATTCAATAACCAAATGAAACATACGGAAGAATAATTGTACCGCAAGGTATATATTGTTTAAGTTAATAGCTGTTCACAATTTATAGAAATAACCGATTTCTATTTTAAAATATATTTGCAATAAAATTATTACAAATGTAGTGATTTATTAAATATTTAAATTTAGAACAAGAACTATTAATTCTTGATTGTATTTAGATATTTAATATCTAATTTAGAAGAATATTTAAATAAAATAGTTTAATAAAAAATGTCAAATTCAATTCCTAATTGATAGTTTTATTGACCCATAGATTTTTCTTTTAAAATTCCAATTATAATTAACAAGTACTTGATTTGTATATGTCTTACGTAATTATAAAAAATAATTATATAAACTATCTTTTTCTTAGTAATATAAGTAATAAATATAAGATAGTAAAATTTAACCTAAAATATTGACGTCATTAAACTTATTTAACGTATTGTATACATTATTTCGTTACACTTGTAAAGCTGCAACTAATCTTCGATTCCCGATATTTATTTTTAACTTCACAATTTTTACGAGTGATTTTGATGCCTTTCTTTTCCATATGCATTTGAAATATTTAGAATATTTCAAATTTTGCATTGAGTATTATTGTATTATTAGCATAACTTTATTTAGTAAATATTGTTTTTAATAAAAATAAACTTATTAATAATAGTATACTGTCTCAATATACAACTGTAAATAGAGACGCAATGTCTAAAATAATATCACAAATAATTTTATAATCTTGTTGAAGGTCATTCATTTTCATATTGTTTACTTGCAGTTATATATCAATTTGTTTTTTTTCTCTCTCTCTCTCTTCCTTTCTTTAGCACAAGCATATGCATTTATAATATGCATCGTAGTGATTGCTATTGTAAAATATTTTATTTTAGACTTAAAATGAAATATAGAATATTTCCTATCATAAACATTATAAAGATTTTGCAATCTATTGCAGAAAAATTTTAATTATTTAAATTAATTAAATTAATTTTAATTATTTATTAAAAATTAATTTTAAATGATTGAAACATAATTTAGAATTTTATTGTAATCTTATTTTTTTTCATTTTTTCATTCATTTTTTTTTCATTCTTTTTTTTTAAATATAGAAAATAAAGAAAAAAAATATAAATATAGATATATACATGATAATAAAATAGTTGAATGGAAAGGTTTAAATGTTGTATAAAATTCAAAAATAATTCGGAAATATTTTATTCAATGTGAATAACATTATTAATTTTTTCATAAACATTTATATTACACAAGTCAAATCATAGTGCAATCGATTGTAGTTTTTAATAAAACGTATCGCTGTTTCTATGGTCATTACCAAAGCGATTCGGTACTAGAAAATTGATATATGTTGTTATTCCATGCTTAAATGTAATATTTAATTAAAATATACATCAAATTTAGCATCAAAATTAGCAATCTATTTACATTTATTTTATCTTTTAGTGATAAAATAAAATTATTAAAAAAATATCGAGAAAAGTAATTAAACTGAAGAATTATTATAATTATGAAAGCATAAAAATATAAAGAAATATATTTTACATTACAGATATTCTTCCTTTTGTTCCTGATTCTCTATGTTTCAAGCTACGCCTTAATTGCGAAGTTTCGACGAAGAGACCGTGAAGATTATTTTTCCGTGGATGAAGATGAAGCAACGGTCTACAGAATCAGTCTTTGGTTATGTACCGTTGCTCTGGCGGTTTCTGTCGGAGCAACCTTGCTGCTTCCGGTTTCGATTGCAAGCAACGAAGTGTTGATATTATATCCGAACAGTTATTATGTTAAGTGGCTCAATAGCTCACTTATACAAGGTATAAACGCATGAGTCATTTATAAAAAAATTTATCCATTATTGTATTATAATTTTTGGAAAAAGAAATAAGAAGAATTCTTTAATTTTTTTTTAAATAATAGAAATCATTTAAAAATATATAAAAATATAATTATAACCAACTTTTTAATAATTAGGTCTGTGGAATCATGTATTCCTCTTTTCAAATTTGTCTCTCTTCGTATTTTTACCGTTTGCATACTTATTCACCGAGTCAGAAGGATTTATTGGATATAGAAAGGTAAGATCAATAAAAATAAAAAATTGATAAAATTGTAAAATCAATAAATTTATAGATTAAGTTTTTCAGAAAAAATTAATTTTTAATTTTTTAATTGCAGGGTTTAATGGCTAGAGTTTATGAAACTGTGACAGTTCTTTGTTTATTAGGAACACTTGTATTAGGAATGACATATGTTTTATCAGCATTAATAGATTATCAGAAATCTAGCCTACATACATTGCTCAGTATGTATATAAAGAATATACAATTTTTTAAAAATAAATGTATAAAAATTATAATTATAATAAAATTATAATATCTTCTATATAATATCTTCTAGATTTATGGAGTTACTATTTGCCTTTTCTTTACTCTTGCGTTTCTTTTGTTGGAGTTGTTATGTTATTGCGTAAGTTTAATAAATTAAATCCTAAAAAATTACTATAATATAAACTTATTAAAAATATAAAAAAACATCCATATTTCGTTAAAATAATAATAAAATCATAATTTATTCTTGCAGTATGTACACCAATGGGATTTGTACAGTTATTTGGAGTAGTTGGCTCATTTCTCGTAAAACCGCAGTTCCTAAAGAATTTAGATGAAGAATTCTCTGCATATAGATTAGAGGAAGATTGTATTCATAGAAGGTCAATCATTTATTATTATTTTCACAATCTTTAAATTTTAAACTCATTACTTTATAAGAACGTTATTGCATGTATAGATTACAACATGCGAAAGCGACGGGGAAATCATACGTTTCGCCAGTGCCTATGTCGATATTAACTTGTGGTTTAATATTCGAAGATGATGAATTTCTTAACGCAAATCCAAACTTAATGTGCTTAAGGAATGGTGCTCTCCAGCATGGATTAGCTCAGTATTTGAAAAATATTCAAAAACGAAGAAATATTTTGGATCAGCAAAGGCGAACGTGGTGGGTTCGACGAACTTTGCTGTATCCTTTGGCCATGTTAGCATTACTTATACTTTCCACTGCCACAGCTTTGTTAGCAGTTCAAAACACATTAGAATTGCTGATTGGTATTAAAGCATTACCTTTGAGTACAAGGGTTAGTATCCAAACTACATATCAATTACATAAGAAAGGAATGAAATTTTTATTTTGAATTGTATAATCAAACAATAATATGTTTAACGAATTCTTAGCAATTCACTCTAGGTATCAGCTCATTATCGAAATTAGGTCCTATTGGAGCAGCAATTGAAGTAGCAGTAATTTTGTATCTAGCTGCTACGAGCGCAATAGGTTTGTACACACTTCCTGGTGTTAAACGCGTTCGACCTCGACTTCATTCCACACCTCTTATTCACCTTATTGCAAATTGTGCTCTTCTTCTTGTATTGAGTTCAGCGTTACCATTGTTGTCTAGAATATTAGGTAACTCTATTTTTTAATAATTCGAAATGAATTCAAATAAATAAATTTATCATTGATTTTATAATAATTTTATAAATAATGCATTTTTTATTTCAGGTATGACGAACTTTGATTTGCTCGGCGATTTCGGTCGTATTGAATGGCTTGGTAATTTCAAATTAGTACTATTTTATAATTTAATCTTCGCTACGGCAGCGATTAGTTGTCTAGTAACAAAATTTACGGCGACTGTTCGCAAAGAAATTTATGCCAGATTAAGAAGTAGCTTGATAGGAATATTTAAGAGTGACGGTAAGAAAAATTCTATAGGAATATGTCCTACGAAAGAAGATTAGACTGATTTCCGTTGTAAACAGAGAATAAAAATCAATATTCTGCGTTAAATAAAAAAAATGGAACTTAAAAATGTGAATTTTTGTATTCGCATAATGTTAATAATATAAATGTACAAGAATATAATTGTACAAGATATATAATATGTGTGTGCGAGAGAGAAAATATATCTAAAACTATTTAGAATTCCGCATTCGTAAAATATTTTAATTTTGATAGCACTTGATATTCATAAAATGTATTCAAATTTATTTAAGCAAAATTCAATTATATATATCAAATATGTTATCATATGTATAGTCCGTCCAGAGATATCGTATAGTCATAAATTATTGTGTCAATTGACAATACCGATTAAGATTGTGGTTACACAATGATGCGAATTTTTTATAAATTAATAAACAATTCGCTTGCAGTATAACCATATCTATAACCATATCTATAAGAATATTATTTAATTGTTTGTTTTTGTTTATTACAATTGTAGATATTATGCCTATGTCAATTTTTAAATTCATATATAATTTTCAATTATAGGCAATAAAATGCTAAGCAATAAAAACTATTGATTAGCTTTTATAAATATATATTATAATTTAATAATTTAGAATTTAGAATATATTTGCTTTCTAGTTTATTATTTAATGAAATAAATAAATTACGAAATTTTATTGATTATTTTGAATAACTAAACTTCAACATTTTAGACAAAAATTATTGTCAATTATTTAAAATCTTATAGTAATATGAATTTGCATATATTTTAACTTGCTCGTTTCAGTTTTCAGAATATTTATAATTTTTTTCATTTTATGAAAAATTTCATTTATGAATGTTTTTTACTGATTTTATAAACATATTCTCTGAACAGACCATACATAACATTTTGTGTGTGTATTATGCGTGTATGTGTGTGTATATGTGTGTATATGTATAATCATTTAATCACAATTAATTATTTATTATACAATCACTATTTTAATAATTATTTACTCAAAATATACATACCAATCTTGTATAAGAAACTTTACTTAATATGTGAACTCAAAATAAAAACAACGCAATATTGTGATAAAGACACATATGTAGGAGTGTCTAGGAAATAAAAGAATTCTCAATATAGAATTTTTTACTCTACTATTATTAGAAATGAAAAACAAATATTAAAATTTCTTTTTTTAAATAGTGATTGTTATTTGAATAATATTAAATATATTAATGAAGCATAAATGAATGTTTAGATTACACTTTTAGAAATTTGAATGATGAATTTTCATTTTTTAGAAAAGGATATATAGGCCCTCAAATATGCCTAATTTAATTTTTCAATCAAATAATATATGTAAAAAATTATGTACTATATTGTATAATAGTCTTAATTTAATAATTGCGTTTGAATGCATTTTATTGATCAAGTAATTTTTATGAAAAATCATGAGTTTGTTAAAAGTTTTAAATGTAAATACACTTATAACAAACATAATATGCATTTTAAAATGCACACAGACTGCATGTATGATAACATTTAAATTTTAAAATGTTATCATCTTGACTGATTTATTTCTTGTTAATTCACTGAAATCTTAGTGCTTTAAAATTATTTATTTAGCTTAAAAAACGAATTTCTTTTTGTTTCTTAATTGCGTTTAATATTTGATAAGCAATGAAATAATATCTTACCCAAATATACTATGTGATATGTATCTTGTCAAAGAGACAATATGATGTTGTTAAGAAAAAGAAAACAGTAAAAATATACTCATTAACTAATTATTAACATATTTAACCAGAATAGTATCTCAGGATATAAAATATTGTTTAATACTTGTTAACATATATATATTACCACATATGTGTGGATTTGTTTATAAGATTTGAATTCTCTATTGGGAATTCTTTGTATACATAAGTAGATTCGTAAATAAAAAATAATAATTTTACAACATACAGATGTAAAAAAATATTTGCTATTTACTTTTATATATTTTAAACAACAAAAAAATAAAATTTCTTATTTTATTATACATTTAATATATATATACATTATATTATATATTATTATTTTTAATAATACATACAACATTCATAACATCATATATAATTAAAATTTACAAAAATAAATAAACTATAAATTATATTATGAATTACTTAATTTTTTTATTTGAAGTTAGTTGTATTACATTGTTTATAAATGTTAAAAATGTTAAAAATCAAAATGCATTGAGATCATAATGATGCATTTAATTGGAACATTTTTGTAATATTCCGAATTTTTTTAATATTGAACAAATGCCTTTTACATGAACTCCAGCACGAACAATTTCGTAATATCCTGGTTTGCTTAAATCAACAATTGTTGATCCTTTTCTCAATTTTGAATATGATTTACCAAATTTTGTGGAATCATAAAATATTCCACCTAACATGGGCCATAAATTTTGAAATTCTGAAGCATATAAGCAACTTTTTTCATTGCTTAAATTAGCACTTGTTAAAGCTAAAGGTCCCACTATTTCAGAAACACAATTTATAAATTTGAAAAAAGGAATCCGAATGCCTACTGTATCATGATTAGGATTTAAAGCAGGATTTAAAGCTGGTGTTCGTTTTAGAATAATTGTAATTGGTCCAGGTAATAAAGTTGATAATAAATCTTGTGGTAAATGATCAACAATACCCCATTTTTTTATATCATTTACATTGCTAATAGAAATAGATAATGGTTTATCTTTATCACGTTTTTTAATTTCATAGAGTTTTTCAATAGAGCTAGTACTTGATACAATACCAGCAAAACCATATATTGTATCTGTTGGGATTGCTATAATTTCATTTTGTTGCAACAATGTGACAGCTACTGCTAAACTTCGTTTTCCTTTACATATCCAGTGATGATTATTAAAATTTTTTGATACTTCTATTTCATTTGAAGCTGCATTCAAGAAATTAATCATTGGACCCAATTTATATATATTCATAATTGTTCTCTTTCCACCAAGTAAGAAATAAAACTATATTTGCAAAATAAAAAATTTGTTAATTTTAAATAATGAAAAGATAATTATTATATTTGCAATAGATGATTCAAAATCTTTCCAAAAAAAATATATTATTGAAAATCATGAAAAGATATTGATAAAATTTACTTTATTAGTGATATAAATTATATCATGATGCAATTCATTGAAATAATTTATTCAAATATATAATATATATAGATATACAAATAATTATTAACAAATATAAAAATTAAAATTTTTAATGATTAATAAAGTTATTGTTTATATATTTATTAATTTATTAATTAATTTATTTATATATTATTATTAATATTATTAAATTACCTTTAATCGCGCCAATTGTGAGCACATTGAGGATTGCAACATCTATAAAACGTTGTCATAGGCTCATCAGCGGATCTAGTTTGAATCTGCATGAAATATGCTCGTGGATGAGAACATTTTGGACATCGTTCGTCTGTAGAATCAACGTTGTCCCAAGCCTCGCTTCCACCTAGTACATCATCAACTTCTTTTAATTTTGGATATGTACGGCTGCTTAATTTTCTTTCAATATTAAATACGTAAGGACATGTGCTACATGCGAAACGTAATCCTGCCAAAGCTTCTTCCACTCGAAGCACATTACCACATGTCGGACAGAACATCAACATCGTACAAATACACCTAACTAATTCCGTATGTAGAATAAATAATGACAATAACAATCAATTGTTTAATTGTTATATAAAGATTATTGTTCTTTATTTTGATACAATAATTTTTAAACAATAGAAATATAGAATAGAAAAGATAGTTTGATAAATCGAATAAAATAGAATCTCTTTCATACAAATTATATACATAAAAACTGAATATTATTTATATATCATTCATGTATATCCGCCTTTTAAGTTGCAAGATTTTTATAAATTTATAAAAAAGTTGATTATTATTAATTTAAAGTACTTATTAAAGTACTTATATGGATTTTAAATTATTTTATATTTTATTTTAAAAGCAATTATTAAAGTTTATGTTTACTAATTATTTTTAAGTATAAAAATAATTCATAAAACTATAACAGAAAATCATGTATTATATTATCTAAATTATATTTAGATAATTTATGCTAAAAATTATGAAATTTGTTATATTAATAATTTTTTATATGCGAAAATTTAATGATAAAATTGTTTTGACAAATAAATTCATAGAATATTTAAATTATAATATATGATATACTATTTCTAGGTTTTCAGTCATGAATGATTGGTCGAGTTTTTAAATTTTATTTCATTGAATGAAAAAAACAAAATAAAATTAATTATTAAAAATATATATTTTACAAAACATAAATTAACTATAAGAAATTTTTATTGTATATATATTTCAACATGTTTCAACGGTATGTCCATAACCTATTTTAACCGATATTATTGATATTACGAAATATTAAATTTTAAAATTAATAATTTAAATTTTTTAGTTATATTAATTGATAAATTTTATATATATTTCAGTTATAAAAATTTATATTTAGCGTCAAATATACAATCAAGATATAAAAGCTTCTTAAATTCTTCAAAAATTGAAATAAAGGAAAAACAAAATTTATTATTTGAAAAAGAGAAGAAAAAACAAAGGATTGCAGTAGGAAGGATTGAAAAGATAGAAGTCAAATATCAATCTCCTGTGGAAGAAATAACTCTTATAATGAATAAATATATATCAACTCCTACAGATTGTGCAAGACATATCTCTGAAGGTTTATCTAAAGTATCTGCTCTTGCTTTAGTTAATGGATCACCGTGGGATATGAACAAACCTTTAACATCAGACTGTAAATTAAAATTATTAAATTTGCTTAGTCCAGAAAACAAAATAGTGAATTCAGCATTTTGGCGAACTTGTTCTTTTATTTTGGGTGCTGTTATAGATATGGCATTTAAGCCAGATATAAAAATTCATTTACATAGTTTTCCAATACCAGTCATAAAATCAGGCAGTTTCGTATATGATGTATATCTTGATTTAATTAATTGGAAGCCTACAGATCAAGAAATGCGTGCATTATCTGCTCAGTATATAAAACTAATAAATCAGGAATTACCTATAGAGAGAATAGATACTACAGAAAGCATAGCACTTGATATATTCCAGGATAATCCTATAAAATTAACACAAATACCAGAAATTGTAAAATCTAACAACAATAAAATTACTTTATATAGAATTGGAAATCATATAGATATTAGTAAAGGACCTATGATAGGAAATACTTCATTAGTAGGACGCTGTACGATTGCCGCTGTTCATGAAATTCCGGATAAAGAAAATCTATATAGATTTCAAGGTATAGCACTACCTAAAGGAATTCTTTTGAATCAATTTGCTTATGGTTTATTGGAAAATCGCGCTAAGAAATTGAACACTACAACATGGTCAGTTTTATCGGAGACAAGTCACGAGGAAGAAACTTCTACCGAAATGTATAGTAGAAATTAATTTTTATATTAAATATATAATATAAATAAAAGTGCATAGTTTCAGTACTCAACTTAGTAATTTCTTATCTGTATAATATGTTATAATAAAATAATATTTATATAAATATTAATTTTTGTCATTCATATGTAAAGTATTTTATTATTCTTTTATCAATATCTATTATTAAATATTTTATTTATGTGTATATATATACATATATA
>NW_006263588.1:142846-148441 GCF_000469605.1 Apis dorsata
AAAAATTAATATAAGACATATAATTGTATAATTTCAATATATATACATATATATACACGCGTATGTGTGTATATATGTGTACGTGTATATGATTACGAATGTATGTGCTTACAATATTTTATAGTGTAATATTTTAATGTAAAAACCGAGGTAATTCACAAATTTTGACATACATGTCGTGGGCTACGCAATTCCCACACAAAATTACCAGGTAATCTATTAGCTATCGACGCTGAGCATATGACATTCATTCGTAAATAGAGCTGCTGATTCTTGTGTGTTTTTGACTCATTGGTTTCAAATTCATCAGATTTTAAAATCGATCTGACAGCAAGTGGCGCTAATTCTGGTGTGCACTTTAAATCAACCTCAATCACTAGATCAAATGATGGTGGTCTCTGGACCTGTTGTTCAGTTTCGACTGTTAGATTTGCCGTGCTCACTGTATGCATAAATTTACTTTCATATGCATATTTATTCATATTTCCATAGTAAAAGAAACGTCCACCGTACTCTCCGTATCCCGAGTAAGTGGAAGCTGGTGGAGGTCTTAGTGGAAGTGTCAAAGGAATCTAGGAAGGAAAGAATATCGATAGAACTATTTATCGATGATAATACTTCGTTTCATGCTTTGTTTCTCTCGCCTTTGTAAATGTAACCTGTAAGAGTAGTTCGTGTTCGTAATGTAAATTCTCGAAGAGATGCTCGTTCACACTACCCACTAGACGTCGTAATCGAAGATACATGAAACGTTGTTCGTCCCTCCAAGAGTTCTCTTCGGTATTTTTTGTAACTTCTAAACAGGTAAACCAAGCACGTTTCATTGTGTATTTCAGTTTCATGCTTACAGCTCCACCGAGACCTCTTCTGTTAGATGATACTTTGAAAAATAGTACTTGTCGACCTTCTACGAGACAATCCAAAACATCTACGACCTTGCATCCGGAGATTAGGGCCGATCTACTAATATTATTTCGTCGCGTAACATTTTAATCCATAAATGTAAGCAAAATTTAGAAATTATTTTCTGTATACTAAAAATAATTGGAAAAAATTAAATTTTTATGGATTAGTTGAGATATTAAGATTCGTTTGAAATTATTCAATATTTTTTATCATATGGCCGAAGAGAAAAAAAGATTAAAAATTTGAATCGTAGTACCAAGGCTAATATCCTTTTATAAAATAATTCACCTGTTTACCCTGCGCTCAGAGACTTTTTCGAAAAAATTCATAAATCGTTTACAGACGGCTATAAAAGAAGTGACACTCGATTCCGAGGTACGAGGACCGATAATAGATGGGTGATAGTTTGCAATTCGGTTAAGAAGTTCATTCAGGTTGTCAAGTAAACTGCCCGCGTAGAAACAAAGTCGCGAAAATTTTTGTTGCTTCGATGGTGGATGTGTATATCTCCACGTCACGGCTCGTAACATTTTATATTGCGCTTTAATCAATTCTAGAGCATTCAGAGCTTTGCTATAAGCCAATAATTCGGTATCTGTTTTTGCATTTTTCATTAGCTCTTCATTACGTCTTATCAATCCTTCTACTTTCGTGCAGGCGGTAAGAAAAGCTCCATTTAAAACTGCAGCCGCTACCGTTGAGCAATGTCTAAAAAGCATAAAAATAATGATCTTTTAAAATACGTATAGGATAAAATATATAGGATATGAATATAGATCGAAATAATATATATAGGATAAAATTTATTAATTTTATTAAATAATCTCAAAATTAAAATGGCAATTATGATTAAACCTTGTAGGTAAATACAGAGGAAAAATATATGAAATCTTAAATTAATCTTTTTAAAATTAAAAATATAATGGGACACAATAAAGTAAAATATCATATTTTATAAAAAAAAATTTTTTTCATAGATAGATAAATTTCGTAGATGATAAATTAATGAAGAACACCGAAATAAACAATAACATTTAAAAAATCACCTAGAAACCAAACGCACGGTAGTGGCTACATCATGAAGAGGAAGTAATCGAAGAATCATCTCCAAAACTTCCGGCGGAAGCGTGTCCAACGCATACCCATAATAATTCTCTTCTTTCTGGAATTTTTCTTGATCTATTTGCGATTCTTGGTATTGATCGCATTTTATAATTGGTATTTTTGCTCGTTTATTCACATTCATTTAAAATGGAGGAACATTAAAAGGAGGAAAAGAAATGGAGGATATAAATTGATGATATCCTTTGATGTTTGGCAGTCGATGCTACTTTGCTATTTTTTGTTTTTTTTTCTTCTTTCTTTTCGTCGTTATGATGTTAAATAACTAATTGAGTTTTCCTCGTTATTACATTACACTTTGTCCTAATTAAAACGTTGCCTTTGGATAAAAATTTAATAAAACTAAAAATGTCAGACAAGGCAAAACAAAAGCGATATGCAGCTATCGTTTTAATCGAGTTTTTACTTCGATTCTTGTTTTACAATTTTGTACAAGCTATTATATTTTTTTCACATTACGAAATTTTTTTCATATCAATTAAATTTTCAAATTAATAAAATTTTCATATTAATGAAAGTGATGATAATCATTATCGAAAATAATAAATATTTATTTTTTATAATGACTGATTTATTAGAATCATATATGTACAACTTGTATGTCATTTTTATGTTGAGATTGTCTTTAGTTTATCTATTCTGTATATTTTAAGAAATAATATACAGTTTTTTTAATTATTGACACAAAAAAATAGAATCTTAAAATTATTCAAATTATAATCGCAATTTTGAATGTACAAGAATAATTACAATTATGACTATACATCATCAATTTTCTATATATTGTGAAATAAATAATTCATTGAAAATTAGTAAAGTTTAAAATAATAAAAATTTCATAAAAATAATTTCTCATAAAATTTCATTTCACAATATATATCATTCCACAATATACAATCTCCTTATTATAAAAGGACAATCCTTCAGAAACTTTCTCTACTAAAAACTTTTATTTTAAATCTTATTTTAGTTCTTCAAACCCTGTTTCGTTAATCCTCATTAAAAAAGGATTTAACATCTTCTAAATTTAAAATCAAAATTAATGTCAAAATTTTTTTATCATATTAAAACAAAATTTTTATCGTTTTCCATACTTAACAAGATTACGCATTTATCTAATCATTTTTAACTATTTCAGGATAAATCATGTTCAAGACTACACGGAAAAATTAACAGGCATCAAAAGCGTGAACTTCGTTTGATCTACCGGTACTTCCTCAGATCCACAAGGGCTGATGCTATCCAGAAGTGTTTGGATTGCGTTTTGATTGGTAGGATGTTTCCTTTTAGTATGTTCTCTTCTGTGTTTCAATTCTTTAAATGTTTTTCCACATTGTTCGCAAACATAGGGTCTTGCAGCTTCATGGGATCTCATATGACCTTCGTAATGGCTTTTTCTGACGAATTTTTTACCACATTGACCGCAATCAAATTGAAAACGGCCTTCGTGAGCTGCTACGTGGGAGCTCAATGTCCATTTGGTCTTGAAAGTTTTAGAACAATAGTCACATCTTATCTTGGATACTGTATTTGAATTATTTTTTTCTTGTTGCATAGTTCTTCGTGGATTTTTATTGAGAAGTAACATTTCCTCGAGCAGGAAGTCATCTTCTTTGTCTGGTTGTTCTTTTTCACTATTCTCTAATGCTGTTTGAGATTCTAATATATTTGTTGTATGCTGTTTCATATGCTCTTGTAATTCTTCTTCGTTTCGGGAACATGTTCCACATAGAGCACACATATTTTTGCCTGGAATCTGTTAAGTATTGATAATATAAATATGGATAGATCTGATATTAAAATGCGTGATTAATAAATAAATAAAGTTTCTTTTGTTGTCAGACTAACAAAGAAACTGATTAATTTACGTTTATTGATAAAAAGATGATTACGAAAATAGAGAGTAATTTAATCTAGATCTATTCTGAATTCTGAGAAATTTTTTGATTGCATTGAATAATGAATGCTTATATATTTGGTATTTTATATTAAAACGAAATTATTGATTATCTGAATAAGATATCTATTTAATATGGATAATTGAAAATGTAATATTTTCTTATATTTACTCCAACTTCTTCTATTGATTTTAAAAATATACATAATTTTCACATACCTTTTCATGAGAACTCATATGAGCCTTAAGTTTGATCTCGCTAGTGTACTTCCTCTTGCAGTGTAAACAGGAATAAGATTTTTCGTGTGATTCGTTATTCCAAACAATATGTTGTCTATTGATTATTCCATTTGTTATACTCTCAATACTTTCTTTATCATTTTGTCGTTGCTTATAATTTTCATAATCACATAATTTTTCTTTTCTCATTTCATGACGAGCAATATGGCGTTTCAGATCGTGTGCCCTAGAGAAAGCTCTACCATACCTGGTGCAACCAGGATAAGGACATCCCTTGGTTTTATCGTTTTTTGGCCGAGAATTGATATTGTTGGAGGAATGTTTGGCATCTTTATTGCAATCTTTGCATGAATTTTCAATTTTTTGACTGGTAACAGTTGCTAACGGTATTACGATAGAAATGGTCTCGTTAGTGCCTGGGTTCACTATCGGACCAACGTGAATAGCTGGAGGTGTTGCCAGAGATATTCCATTCTCGTTATTTTTACTCATCTTTCAATATAATTACTTAGTTGTTGGAAACTAAAGAAATAAAAAAAGAAAAAGAAAAATTTATATAAAATTATTCTATAATATATTCTATAATATAGCAATTAATAAAGAGAATTTTGAAAATAAAATTAAATATTATCATAAATATAAAAATATACATTTTCTTAAATGAAAAATTATTTTTTTAGATCTAATATCAATAATCTGAGAGTATATAAATAAATTTTACGAGAAAATTCTAACAATCATTAAATTAGCATACACATCTAATACTCGACAGAAAAAAAATCAATTTCTCTAAACGAATTTTTTCTCCAATAATATCAAATAAAAGTAGCGTGTGTATAATAAAATCGGTAGCCATTTTGAATAAATTCACCCTGTCATTTGAATGAAACAAATTCTATAATATTAGTCATATTACTTTCGTTCATATTTCATATGAACATGAACCAATCCTAGACATGGAAATAAGTTCTTACTTGGTTTGCAACCTTGCCCCGCTTTGATTCTTCGATCGCCTCCCTCTTTTATTTGACACGTCAGAGGCCGACTCAATGATTCATCTACCTCACGCCTCCTCTATTCTCCCCTTGGAAAGGGCGAAACCGAATGGACACGCGACTTCATGAATCATTTTTTTTTCTTTCTTTGTTCATTCTGTCGAGAATATTATTCGATATTAATCACTATTATATAATTTCCCTACTTTTATACATATATATTATACATATATTATATATATATATATATATATATAATAAACATATTTGACAGTATTAAATATTATTTTATACCGTATTTTTCTATTCGTATTTCTCTATACGAGCAAACGCTACACAATTATTAATTCCTTCTTATTTCGACTTTCTTGAGTAATTCGTTCTCTTAACAAGCACCCCACCCGATTACATGAGTAAAAAACGATAATTTTTCCT
>NW_006263588.1:148750-164878 GCF_000469605.1 Apis dorsata
ATCGAATGGAATTCGTTGAGATGTTTCTTCCTTTCTCTTAATGCTTACTCCTCTCTTTCTTTCTTTCTTTCTCTTTTTTGCCACGAGAGCTTCTCTCACTCGTGCAAATGATTTTCGTGGGCAGAGCGCGCGCTCGTGTATACCGTGTGTATAGCGTGGATGATTCCTCAGACGTGGACGAAACGAATCACTCGACTTACTCACTTTCCTCGCCACGATGAAAGTGTGCTACTACTGATCAGGAACGCGCACTCTCCCTGTTCGTTTCACGGACGCGGTTCCACGCGCATGTCAATTCTGCCTGGCTGTTAAACATTGTTGGATGAGGATATCATCATGATGTTGCATATATCTCTAGTAGACTTTTTATTATTTCTTAATTAACGATTGTATTTGGATTGAATAATTTAAAAAAGAGGAGGATTCGAGTTGGATTTAGATTAAATCTAAGATAGTTATGAGATTAAAATTTGAATTAGTTAAATAAATTAGATTTAACTTAAATTTAAGTTAAGTATCAGATATATATAGATTACATTTAAGTTTAGAAAATATGGATTTAATTTTTATAAATTTTATAGATTTTATTAAAAAGAATTTTATATTATAAAATAAAAATAATGCGTTGGTGTAAAATATTAGATTGTGTATGGATAGAATTGTAATTTTTATATGGATTAACATTTAGTTTCTATTAATTTAGCTTAGTGTTCCTTTTATAGAGTGTAATTTAAATAAAAATAAAGTTTATTGGAAAATAAAACATAGGAGGATTGAATTAAAAAATTGTTGCAAAAATTTATTGTACTAAGAAAAGGAAGAATATGAATATAGTTATATGATTGATTACGATGAAAACAAATATGTAAACCTATCTTTTCTTTTAGATTGAATCATTGTTCATTGTATGCGTATACATAGAGATGTGTGTGCATATATTCTATGTAAGCATATACTATACTTAGAAACAGAGTAAGGGTTGAATTGATAATCATTTTTGCAAAAGAATTTCTATGAGCATATTTTGTCGATAATAACTAAAATCATAATATAATATCTTTAATTATTTATATTATATTATTTATATTATTATACAATATAAAAACAATATAACAATATAAAGAAATTTAACAAATTTATTAATATATTTATTATTCTTATTTTCCCTCGTTATATTATAGATAATTATAAATAACAGTCAATAATATCGAGTCAAATAATAGGATGAAAATATTATTAAGGAATTTCATATTAAAGGACACACCTTTTCAACTTCCCCTGAGATTACGCCAAGTTTAATCAGCTAATAGCGCAGGTGAAAGTAATTATACTCAAAAAAGCAATTCAGAAGAAAAATGACATTACATTATGTAAAGCAACTCATGATTTTTATTATTTCCACATAAAAATGATATTACAAGATATAAGAAAAATGTCAGCTTTATTATTATTTATAAATAAAATATATTTATAAAAAACAAAATTAATAAAAAAAATTTAAATGAAATGTAATGTATGATTTAATTAGATTCTTGTTACAATACAAAACACGCAAACTGACAACAATAGCTGTGTATAATTGCATTATGTTAGACTTCTAATGTAATTAATAGTTACTAATTAATGCAAATGGATATGGTCTAATCGATTAGATAAATTTTATTCATGGTCAATGATTATTATATTCTTTTCATTTTTATAGTTCTTTTTCTTATTTTTAAAAATTTATGGAAGTAGTATGTAACTATATTTTGTAATTAGTCATAAGTGCATAGAATAACAATGTTTATGAAACTTGTTCATTGAAGTTTATTTGTTGTTCTAGATGGAGAAGTTTGTTCCTGCTAGCTTGCTTGAACCTGATGTATGATAATACAGCTTTTATACTTAAAATTTAATTTCCTTAATAACTTTATAATTCACAGATTCTTACATATCCTTACTTTACTTTGATATGTATAATATATTATTATATTTTTTAAAATCATTTTATTCATCATAAATCTAATTCAATATTCTCATCCGTGATATCCAAGAATAATATCTTTATAAATTGATTTAATTTCCATTATTCATAAAACCAACATGTATGTATTTTTAAAAACTTTTAAATTTGTTTTCCATTTTTCAAACGAGAAAAGAAATAAAAATAATTAAAAAAATAATCGCTAATTAATTTTAATTTACAGACATATAAGAATAAATCGATGAACACATGACACTTGAACATGATATATGCAATTTTGCATAACAGAAACACAGTGAATAAGCAGTTCTGCAAACGAAACTTGATCAGAGGATCCTTTCGTATGTTAAGTGGGTCGTATTAAGCTAATTAATGGATGCACCTCAGCGTAATTTGTGTACTCTCTGCTTCTCTTAGTTACCACAATGTACGCATTCCCTGTAGATCGATACTTCTAATTTCATCGACTGAAGAGGGACAAAGGTGGATGAGATAGGAAGAGGAAATGCAATCGCCTCCCCATGTCATACGCACAATCACGAGGTTGCGTAACGTTGAATCCACGACGTTCAGAAAGGGTGAAACAACTTCAGATTACCTTCTTCTGCACGAGAGTCATATAAATGCAGATGTTGGTATTCCCAACATCGGTATCGTTTCGATACATGTACACATGGTGTGCCTAGATGGATATCTTAGCCCCTGGCAAATGGTTTTTCTTTGGAACTTGCTAGCGGTTACGCTTTCATTTCTATACACGCACACGTATGTAGTTACGTACATGTATGTATTTGCTCTATTTCTTATTGGAATATCGAGGTTTTATGGTTTTCAATTGTACGAATATCTTTTTTGAAATTGTTTCGAAATTGGAAAGAAACTTGAATCGATAAGAAAATAATGTTAATGTGTAGAATATTTAGAATGAAAGGAAAGTGGGATATATAATGAGAAATTTAGGTTGGTGAAAATTTAGAATTAATTATGGAACGTTAAAATTAATATCAGATTCGTTTAAAATATATTTCAAAGATCAAAGCAAACTTTTGTTCTAAAATTAATTATATATTGAAACATACAAAAATGTGTATATTTATATCAATATATACAATGATTCTACTTCGCATTAATATTTACATAAATATTATCTACATTTCAAGGTACACGTGAGTTATAACACGTTGATTAAAAAAGTTGCGTATCATCATCATTGCTCATAGTATTTCTTATCCATTTAACATAATACTGAATCTTAGTGTAGACGTCAGGATATCCTGGCCTGGCACATCCTGATCCAAAAGAAGTGACGCCTGCCAGTTGCCATACACCGTCTGCGCGACGGCATTGTAATGGTCCTCCAGAATCGCCCTGAACAATATTTGCTCTTTAAAATTTGATATATTACTTTAAACGCTTAATAAATTTAGAAAAATATTGATAACGACATTATTAAAAGACTAAATTACTAAAGATATTTAAAATATACTTATTACATTATTATAAATATATAATTTTAATAATATTCAATTATAAAAATATTTACAATCTAGTATACTTCGCGAAATATTGAAATTAAAATTTAATAAGAAAGAGATTTAATTTAATGGGGAGATTTGTTAATAAATATCAATCTTGAACAAATTGAAATGAATAATCCATCATTTCATCTCGAGCATGGAGATCAAATTGTGTGTGATTATTGAGGAATAATGCAAAAATTTCAATCTAGTTGAGTAGATTTTAATGATACAATGATGCGACATAAAAACGTGTCATAAATTTAAACAAATGGAAACATTTTTGAATGAATAGAAATAAACAGAATAAAATTTGTATTCTATTGAAAAGATTTTAAGTTTCAATTATAACTTAGATTCAATTAATTTAAAATAAAAATATATTGTTTACCACACAACTTCCGGTCGAGCCATCAGTGTGACCCGCACAAAGATGGCCATTCCGAAGCGATACCGATTTCCCATAAGCTTTCGTGCATTTTTCAAGATCTAGTAATGGCACTGAGGCTTCTAAAAGTGCAGTGGAAAGTGACTGAGAGGGACCATATTGACCCCAGCCAGAAGCGACGCAATATCTGTTCCCAAGCTTCTCTTCCGGTTCCGGTAAACATATTGTTCGTACTACTTTAGATAAAGGGGCTGGTCTAGCTAGCTTCATCAATGCTAGAAACAATATTTCCTTATTAATTTATCTTTCCTCCTATTTTTTAAACTATTTAGAAAAAATATGATAATTATAAAATTATAATATTTAAAAGAAATTACTGTTTTACTTCGAATATTTCAAATTTTTCTTATATGTACGTTAAAATGATTTACATATACCGATATCGTGTAAATAATTGTTAAATCTTTCATGGAGAATCACTCGTTCAACAGGTAGCCTTGCCGAGCCACGTCCACCGGAGTTTAATTCCCATTCCCCGACGACTGCCGTCCATAGTGCACCAATTGGTAAATTGAAAAGCTCGCTGTAAGTAAATATTGGAGTTTATAGGCGATTCAAAGGTAAAAAAAAAAAAAAAAAATATACATATATATATTTTAGTTTAGCAACGAGATTTTATTGTTTTGCTTACACGATATTTCATTTTAATTTTAACTCTTTTCTTCCAACACTTGTATCAAGGTAGAAAAAAAAATAAAACTATTCATTATTTTGCATCTTAAAATATATATTAATATAAAATTTATACATTGTGTTTTAAAGATTAAAAAATTGATAAGACAAAAATTCTAACAGATTATTTACAAGATTATTATTTGTAAGATTAATTTCTACATGAAATAAATAAGAAATATCATTGTTAAAATATTTTTTTCAATTATTAATTTTCTTTATAATTTCATTGAAATTTTCCAATGTTTAATTAATTTTTATTCGTTTCAAATTTTCCAAGTCATTCTATATACTGATAATCTCTCATTACTAAATTCGTAGAAATCCAATAAAAAGTGAAACCCACTTATGAATACAATGAGCAGCTGTGACGACCCAAGTAGGCTCGATGAGAACACCACCGCACCAATGACCGATAAATCCTAACTTTGGATGAAGGAGTTGGAGAGACACCTGCCAAGGCCAAGAGCCTCGTTTGCTCGGCTTCCCGTTGAATATTCGACCCGTTGTTGTCCTCACGTTCTTCTCCTCGCCCAGTGAAGAGGAATTGACGTTCTTCGCTGACAGAATCGCACGTGGCTCTCTATGCGACGCTGCTGGACATCCGCAAGCTGTTATTGAAAAACTCATGTTTTCCACCTAGTTGACTTTCGTGCATAGCCAACTGATACATGGATCAAATGCGTATAAATTGAATGATTTTATGATTTATACAAGAGATCAAAGAAATTAAGAAAAATAATTAAGATTAAAAAGAATTAGAAATCGTATTGAATTGATATAAATAAGTATAACTTAAGAAATCTTCTGTTTTAGAATTGAAAGAAATTATTATTTAAAATAATCTTTTATTTATGAAAAAAACAGATCTTTTATCAATGGTAATATCAATGTTCATGAAAGATCTTAGCACAAAAAGAAGGAAAATAAAAAATTTATGTAATTCACAGATATAGATGTGTAAATATATTATATACATATATACGTGAGCAATATTTTTATGCAAAAATATTTAAGTGATGCACTTACAGAAGTGATTTTCCTGTACGATTCTCAAAATTGCGCAATTAACCTCCATAAAAATGAATAAAAGTATCGCTAGTCCACCGCGAAAATTCATTTCCAACAAGGAAAGTGCACCAACTGTCTTCTTCGACCCCCCGTATATTTTATTTTTTCATGCTCTTCATATTCTTCTTCTTTAATTGCCACAATATATAATTCAATTTTTATATTTAATTGATTGATTCAATTTTCAGGTGACATCATATCTGTATTAAATAGACACACACACATTGAGAGTAAATAAATGAAGAAAAGATGTTTCATACTATATTTAACGAAGATGTAAGAGAAGTAGCAAGAGCACGAGTAATCCTTGCGGTGGATCGATCACTGGAACGAGTAAATCCTTCGAAGGAACTTACTTAGAAGAAAGTGATCGTTAACGATTGCCATCGAAGAAGGGGAATATATTTGCGATCACGACGAACGAGTGGAAACTGGCAGCTCTTAAACAGACGAATATCGCTCTCACTAACGAAAGTTACCTCTCTGGTATCACTGTGCCTCTTCCTCGCTCTTTTCATACCAATTAGAAACATTCGTCTCGCTCGGATGCGATTATGAATCCGTGTATCTTTATAATGTTTTATAAATCCAATTAAAATGATCTTTCGATCAATAGGATATTGATTCCCTTTTTGATATTTTTATATTTTGTTTACAATTTTATTTTTCGTTGACTAATTTCATCAAAAAAATGTACAGAAATTTTAGACAAGAATTTTGATTTTCTTTAAATTCTTTAAAAGACAAACAGAAAGATTATACAGATATAAAAACTGATTTATCATTTGAAATTAATGAGAATTAATTCTACTTTTATATATTTTTCATTAACGAGTAAACATATTCCAAATTAAATTATATGAAGTTAGTTTAGATTTAATTGTTCAGATTTTAATTAATTTGATACTTAATTAAGAAATTTTATTTTTACTTAAATATAGTACTTTAAATATAGTATTTAGGATTTAAAAAAATTAGGAATTTTTATGTTTATTTGGGATTTCAATATTTTAAAAATACGAAAATATATCTAATTTTTTTTTTCAAATTTCAAACTAAGACATTTTCATAACAAATTATAGATTTAGAAATTCATTTCGCGTTCTTAAGATATTCAACGATATATTTTTCTTTCAGTTCGCAATATATAATCCATTATGAATCATTTAGTCGTAGTTTTTCATAATTATGCATCATCATAAAATTAGAGGAATAAATATTTTGTTTAGTCCAACGTTGAATTATTTGATACAGCAATCTAATTATTAGTAGACCTATTAATCATTCTTTCGAGAAACGGATTCTTGTTGAGAAACATAAATGCATATACAGGTTGTCAATTTCACTACTATAATGAGAATGTTAGTGGTATTAAGTTGTAAACTAGAAGACGTTTCAAAATTTTTATCCATTTTCAAAAATTATATTAATTTATTAATTAGATTATTAATTAATTTCATTAATTAAAAATCAGCAATTTTACGATTTTAGATCTTAAGATTAATTTTTTCTCTTTCAAAATTTAGACATAAAATTAATAGAATTAATAGATTTATACAATTCAAATTTAGATATTTTTAAAACAATTTTCTTAGATTAAAAGATAAATTTTAGTGATTTTTCAAATATTTATTTAAATTATAAATGATTTGAATATGAAAAATTATCTTTTTTCTTCTTTTTTTAAATGACGTAGTTTTTGTGATCGAATAAGTTTTGAATTTTATTTTAATTACGAATTGAAAAAATTAAGATCTAAAATAATGAAACTCCATTCTTTTTGAAACAACCTGTAGGGTTACTCTTATCGAGGCCATTTTCATGGAGCAAGGAAAGTGAGGAGGAATGCAGAGTGATGTTAAGATAACTATTTTCAACTTGAATGCATTTATTAGTCTTTTTTTCATGAGAAAAATTTTTCAATTATTAATAATTCATTTAAAAACAATTTTTTAATATTATAAATTACAAGATTAGAATAAAGTTTTAAAAAATATTATAATATAAATCATAGTTGGAATAAAATAAAAAGAATGTAAACATTTCCTTTTACTTTCTTTGGAATTCAAAAGAAAGAGCAAAGTCATTTCTCATAAATTTTCTGCTGTCATTCAAATTTTCTATGGCTCAATTAATTATTTCATATTAATATCATGAAATTTTGCATTTGTAATACGTTCAGAAGTAATACTTTTATAGATTGTAAATTGTGAAAGTGAAGATAGTAAAATCGATGAAAGCGATTCTTTTGTTTTTTCAAAGCAATTTAAACATGACCCTAATTTATATGTTTCACATTCAATTTGAAATTCTCTCGTGCAGATCATTCAAATGAACTGTTTTCATTCTTTAATATATTTTTTCCAGAATGAATATCAATAAATACCAAAGAATATATTTTTTTCCGTTTTTGTTTCCAATATACATATAATATTTATAAAAACTGATATCTATTTTCACTCATTAATTACAATGGAGAAAGTTCTAAAAATTGTTTTCTGATGTTATTAAAGAACATAATTCATGCACCATTTACTACACTTGCATACTACATTATATACTTTTCAATTTTTATTATCAATTATTTATCATATAATTTAATTATTATAAAATTTTTTAATTAAAAAATTTATTAATATAATTCCCTTTTTAAAATATAGTTAAATTTAAAAAGTTATAAGTGAATCTACATTTGTATATATTTAAAAATAATGTAATAATTAGAAAAGGGGTATATTTACTAAAGCAAGAGAATACTTTGATATCAGATATATATTTTAATTAATTTTAATATTGAATTACAATATATACATATATATATTATATATGTATATATCAATTTGAAATTCTCTTGTAGATTATATATATAATATAATACATATATTTATTTATTTATTATTTTTTTTCATTATTACAATCGATTGCTTTTTCTTATCATTCCAGTCAATATAGATTAATGTAACATTTGAATTTACAATAATATATCGCATAAGCAAATTAGCCTAATTAATATAGCGTGTGTTTTAGATTAATCAGATTCGTAAATCGTTACAATATATGTGTAGAATAAGCATGCTGAATGTGTAAGAAGACGGAATAGATTAATTCCATTTAGGAGATAAAAATTACTACAAAGTATCTTATAAAATTTAATTGACGATACAGTGATATATAGTCAATCAGCATGTTTTTTCTTAAGCAAAGAATGTTATAACAATGTTGGACGATTACAGATTCATACTTTCTATTTGAGAAAATAAAAAACAAAAATAATTCCCAAGAATCAATTGGCTTTAACTTTAAAAAAAGTTAAAAATGTATGTATGTCGAAAATATTTTTATAAAATCAATTAACGACGTTCGATAAAACGTTCTGTTTTTGAATCTGACAATATTTAAAAATTATTATTCATTATTATTATTAGTTAAAAATCATTATTTTATGATATGGTAAACATTTAATATTTTTTTAAATCATATTCGAAAGATGGAGCTCAAAAGAATCCAAATTTACATATATTCAATTTTATTGAGAAACAACGAATAATTCAAAACTTTTTTCTATCAATTATATTGTGTTGTACAATTATATTGCATAGTATACAATTGATTAATGGGTGGATAAAAACACGAATGTATTTACAATATATTCGAAATATTTACATGTCAAAAAGTTTAACAAACAGTTTTTCATGATTTTAATCCTTGTTGATTATCCTTGACGATTAATGATAATATAGCATTATAAGAAAACGTTCACGACTCGAACTTCTGTATAAACAACAAGATAACCTCAAAAGAATAAAGTACTACAAAAAAATATGAAATTCAAAGATTATTTTTTTTATATATTTTCAGTCAGAAGTGAAAGCTTTTTAAATTTGAAATGCAACGTTTTCCTTTATACGATTGCTTTTTAAAACTGTTCTTTATTGTCTAATTATTGTTTCGTTTCGCACTATGCCCCAATAATTAATTCTTTTATCTTTCTCAAGGATTAAAAACATAAAAAGACAATTAGTATCAGATATAATGTAAAACTAGACATTTTCGAAAAACCATAATTCATTATATTGCAATTTTTAATTTTTCGTCTTTGTTATTTTTTCCCATTTTTTGTTTATATATTATATATGTTTATTAGGAAATCGTTATTATTAATAATATATAAAGGTAACGAAATGAAGGAACATTGTTTAACGATATTGTTTCGATTATCTTAAAAATATATGTATTCTTTACATCAAATATTTTTTCATTATGAATCTCGTTCATATGTTATATATTCATATATGAATTTTTCTGATCGTTTTTAAACATAAAATTCATTCGAATCTCATCATATTTAATTATACATAGTTACATAAATATCGATCAAAAAGAGGTGCAAAATTTATCACAATAGTTATAAAGAATTATTATTACGTTTCATAAAATAAATATATTGTTTAAAACAATAATTAAGTAAATATATTTTTAAACAAAGAATGAATTAAACTCTGAAAATGAAAAATAGTTATGTTTGAGCTTCATGAACTTAAATATAACGAATATAAGAAAATATTTATTTATTATTTCTTCTCGTGAAATATTTTGAGTAAATTTATAATTTTATTGCTTATATAAGTCAATATTTTAAAAAAGTTTTGAGCTTGTAATTAAATGCATGATAATGAAAAATGATTGATATTTTATGAATCATTTGTAATTGTTTTGAACGATATATAATGAAACATTGTCATCAACGAAGTATTATGCATTTGCTTATAAATATAATATATTCAGGCTCAATTATTTATATGATTTTGACGGACATATATGAGCAATTTGTGTTTCCATAATGAGAAATAAGTATAAGAACCTTTGGTACCTTAAAAAATGAATATCATTATAACTTCTTTAAGACTACAGAATCTGTTTATTAAAAAGAAAAAAATAATAAACAGATCATTTTAAAATGTTTTCAATACTTTCGTACTTTCTTCTTTTAGTTTAAGTAAAAAAAAAAAAAAAAAAAATTGTACTCAAATAAGCTTATATATGCTTACGAATGATGCACAAAATACATTGAGCAAATTTAATTTTATATCGCATATAGATAACAATTGTTATAATAAACCATGGCGATTTTAATATTGGATACATAATCATTTATTTAAGATATATTTTTCGTAAAAGAAATACAGCGAGATATTGAAAAACGTATGTTAGCGATTAATACATAAAAAAAAGTTATTCAATATATTTTTTTAATACATACTTACATTTTACTTTCGTTAATTTTGTACTATTCAAGATTATACAATTCAGATTTTCATTAAAATATGTTATTATGATTGTAACCTCGTTGTATTTCTTCATTCGATTCATCGCTCGTATCGATGTCTTATTGTTAAAATCTTAAAAGCTTGAGAATATTTAATAGCAAAGTTAACATTAACATGGTAGAATATATGTAATTTGCTATAAGAAAAAATGAGAAGGGAAGATTGTTTCTGAAAATTTTTTAAACAATTTGATATTTATCGAATAATTAAATTTATAACCAAATATTTTATAGAAATATATATATATATATATATATATATATACACAATATCATTATCGATAAATCGCAAACGTGTTCGTTACTTGATCGTTCCAATTATCGATTGTTTACATAAGGCTTAATTTACACAATAGCACCTTTTTTAATTCACTTTTTTTCATGGATATCATTTTAACTTGTTGGGCAATGTTAAAAAATTCAATTTATTAATTTTTGTCTAAATGAATCAATAATCTAATACTAGCAATCAATATTACCAATTATGACAGTGTTACCATCATACAGATAGTTTTCACAGAGATTAAATTTTTCTAAAGTTTAAATATTACTAAAATATTTAATATTTAATAACAATAATATTTAATAACAAATTCTGTATAAATGAATAATAAATTTATTATTTTTAAATAAAATTAATTAATATCACTGTTATTATCAAATTCGATTTAGAAATTAAAAATTCAATTCCTTTAGAAACAATCAATTATTTCTTAAATTCAGTAATAAATTTAATATTTTTAAATAGACATTGCATCACTATTTATATTGGATTTTATATTAACAATTCATTATACGCTCGTCTATATTTACTGATTCTAGAATAAAATAAGTAAACAAGCGTTTATTTTCTTGTGATACAGTCTTAAATTTGCCTCGTTTTGTTCGCGTTTTAAAACGAACATTCATTTAGTAAATATACAATTTTTATACATATAATTAGGCATATTCATTTGTTTATCGTTTACATTTTTGTTATTTTTATGTTAGATGATAAATATTATGTTTTGCTTATTAGTTGCAGATATATATATGTTAACACGGATTGGCTTTCGTTTCTAGAACTTAATTATCCGCGTGATATGATTCATTTTATTTGTTCATATTTTTGTTTTTTTATTCTTTCTATTTTGGTTTTAAGTGGTCCGTAAATTTTGTGTTTGACGCAATAGGTAGTGCGTGATAAGGCCCTAAATATACATTCAAAAAATTCATAAAAATGTTTCGGCAGTAATGACGATAGACGCGTGCGAATCGCTCAATGAGATTTTGCATTTATATCATTTATATCATATAATTATGAGAAAATCGCAAACATGTCTAAATCAGTAGTATAACAAATTCCAAGAATTTATTGTACTTTGTTCTCATTATTGCAGTGAAAGAATACTAATTATGGTAATTTATATGAATGATTTGTTTTTTGCTTAATATTATTGTGTTAATATTAATGATAAACAGGGTTAGAAAATATTAAAATACGGTTTCTTGCAAAAATTTGTTGATTTTCTGTTTCTTAGCAATAGTATGCACGAAAGTGGAAATAAAATTGTGCAAAGGAATTTCATGAACTATTTGATATGAACAATTCTATTCGATAAATAAAATACTGATATAAAAAAAAACATAAGTACATATAAGTTCTTGTAAAGAATGTGATCAATAATTATTTTGGCAATTTACAGTACAAATTTTTAATAGTATTCAAACATATTATTTTATTAGATATTTTTTATTAAATATTGATTTAATTTGATTGATTTAATACGATTTCGCTATATTTCTAAATAGATTATATATCTTAAAAAGCAAGAATTTAATATAGAACAATATTAATTCATATCTAAATTATTTTAATGTTCATTCTCATGTATGCAATTGTGTCTATATATTGGAATGATAATATGTTCGAGGACGGTTTTCTTTCATATATATCATCAAAATCAAATATTTTCTAATATAACATATATATATAACATAATGTATTAATAATATTAATATTTAAATCTTTGTTAAACATAAAAGTTTAACAATGATTTGATTTCTTTTATTTTCAAACGCTATTCGCACGTGCCTAAAAGATAATAAAGCTGCATATTATGTCACATTTATCGTAATCGTTAGGGAACTATTTATACTAAAAATCGATCTCGTTTTCGGATCTGAAAAGATCTTTCGGCTTCAATTTACCGAAACGAAATCGTACTTAAAGCCAATATAGTATTTTTCGTAAATTTATAATTATGTGATTTATTTTTATGCTAAGTATATTTGATTAAGCATACGCCGCTTTAATTCCCTTCGGTGTATTTTTTAATCATTGATATTACATATACTTGATTGAAAAATGTTATTTCTTATTCTTTAAAAAACATTACATTAGTATCAATATGTATATGTGTGTATATGTATACATTGAGAATTTCAATAACCAAGTTTCACCTAATTTTTCGACTAAATCTTTGAACACAATTGGTATTGAATTTTTGTTCTCTTATTATTTTTTTTTTTTTTTGAATATGTTTACAGTATATAATTTTTTTCAATGCTAAGAATATTAACATTATAAAATAATATCAATAAAAAATATAAAACGTACTTTCTTTTTTATATTTTTCAAAAAAGAAAAAGAAAAAAAATTTTTGATTGATAAAACTAGGTGAAACTGCATTATTGATTTTTATCGTTGTTAAAATAATATTTGATTTCATTACATGGTCATATATATTCATGTATATACATGAATATATATATATGTATACATACATAGAGAGTATGTCAAAATAAGTGTCGTTTAAAATAATTATTCTGCAACAAAAAAAATATAACTAAACTTTTTATTAATTTTTATTATTTTTTCTAAAAATATATTGTATTTTTATATAAAAATAAAAATAGAATTATATAATTTTATATCAATACTATGAAAATATAAAAAAAAACTATTTTTTAAAAAAAAAATATTTTAAATTTTTCTTGCAATTATAATAATGTAATTATAATAATTATATAATAATTAATGGAATGAATTGATTGAATATATAAATTAAATACTTATAAAAAAAATATTAATTATAATCATTTTAATTTTCAATATTTGCATATTAAAATTTAAATTATTTAAAAATTAATATATTTTCATATGTTTTCAATGATATATAATTTTATTTTTAATTTTATTATATTTTTCAAAATTTCTTTTTTACTTATTTATAATTATTTCATCCGGCACTTTTTTTGTAATTACACTCCATATATAGTTTCTCATAATTTTGTCAAGTACATTTTTTCGAATAAACGAAAGAATTAAAAAGTTGTGATTAATCTCATCGAATAGGATAAAGGACGAGAAAAACAATAAGTTTTCACGTTGTTATAATACATAATATCAAATAAATTGTGTGTATGTGCGCATAAAAAAATTGAAAAATACATAATTTAGAAAATGGAAGGAACTTGAATAATATTCGTATAATATTGTACTTGATTTAGATAAGTGGCAATTTTTTTCGGAACATATTTTTTTTTAAAAAGATTTTTTTGTTAGAAGTTTTATTAAAATAAACACGTATATATACAGTTTTTCCTCAAAAAATTGAGCGTATATTTATACCTTTTAAACTATTATTGTAAATTTAAAAAAATCAATTGTTATGCATAAATTGACAATCCAATGTAAAATGGCTAATAAGAAACAAAAAACTAATATTACAATGCAAAATTATATTTAAAAATTAAATCTTTATACAAAATAAGATAAGTAAGATAAAAAGTAGAATAAATTTTAATTTTACTATTAAAAAAAATTATATAAATTATATAAATTTCAATAAGAAGTAGTTCAAAATATATCTAGTTAAAAAACAAAAAAATTATTATCGAATTTTGATGAATGAATCATAAAGATTGTCATTGCCAATAAATTAAGATAAATCCAAGAAAAAATTTAATTTTTGGAAATTTCTTTACATAATAAAAAAGTATATTTAAATTAAAATTGCTTAAATAAAATAAATATATATATGTTATTTAAAAATTTTGTTATATATTATCTATTCATATATATAAATAAAATATTATTTTTGAACATGTCTGTATTTATATTCTTATTGATTTTTGTTATCATCATAAATGACGCTCAATTTTGCAAGTAATTATATGTTTAACCGCATACATCATAGAAATTTAATTAACAAATTTTAAAAATGAATAATAATTCCAATATTCAAACAGTCAAAGAAATCATACTTAACTAATGGTATAATTACAAACACATGTTAAATTCAAAACTGACTAATAATAATGTTTAAACTTCTAAATGTTCAAAAACTTCATAATCATTTATCTTTGAAATCATTTATAATATAAATAATAATTAAAATATTTATATATCAAAAATCATATTAGAAAGTTTTTATTATAAAATATCATACTAATAATTTAAAGAAATAATAATTTTCAAATATTTGAAATAATTGCCACATGTATTATGATAACTTAATTGATCCAATTATTAAATATTATAATATTAAGATAAATTATTATGCACATAAATATTATAATTAAAATTATTAATATTAACTGCATATAGATATGATAATATGTATAAAATCCTTTTAATTATTTTTAAAAAAAAGATTAAAAAATATACAACAATTTAATTACGGTAGCATTAATTAGCATTAATTATTTAGTTAAATAAGTTAATTACAATTGATTAAATTCCGCTAATTATATGTTTGCAATAAAATGTTAACAAATAATTAAGTTATAATATAAGTTATATATATACATAAAATTTATAATTACTATTTTTTATGAAGAAATAAACATTGAATGCTTTATAAAGCTTATTTTTAAATAAATTATAATAAACATGTATATTAAATATTATTATATAAATTTTTTCTAATATACAAATATGAATGATAAAAATCAAATATTTTTATAATTTTATACTTTAGCAATAAATTATTTAAAAATTGTATATGATGGATTAAAATTGATTAAAAATTGCTAATTCTAATGTAAACATTTAAGTATTCGAATTGAGATATGAACAAGCTTTAATATTTATATGTACAAATTCATGTGCATATATATATATATATATATATATATATACACA
>NW_006263588.1:165147-167612 GCF_000469605.1 Apis dorsata
TATGTGCATTTAAGTACTTTATGGAGAAAAATAATCAAATCATTCATACAAACGCGACAAAAATATATAAAAATTTAATTGTATTAAAAATTACAATTAAAATATCATAAGAAAAAATTTATGAATTTCGAAATATATTATGAAGTATGTAATTAGAAAAATGCATTTTGTTTAAATTACATGCATTTATGCTACAATGAAATAAAAATTTTATTAAAAAATATAAAACTATTTTTTAATTTTAAAACATTCTTCATTTAAAATATTGTATTATTTATTTTTTTACATTTCAACATTAAAATAAATAAAGGAAATATGAATATATAACTGAAAATATATTTCATTGTAGCTTCAACTTGTATCTCATTAAATCAAATCAATTCAGAAGATATATTAAGATAAGATTACCTGCAGACAATTGTACTATTTAACACATAGTTTCTGATGCTGGAGCAGGTACCGTACTCAAATTCTTGTCATTTGAATCTGAATTTTCCGAATCTCGGATTGGTGGCCTTGAAAGCGTTTGTTCAATTTCTCTGGTCACGCTGATAGTAGGCGGAGGTCTTCGTGACTCTTCATCGATGGCAGAAGTTCTTCGAAATTGATGTCTATGTTCATTCGATATGAAAAATGAACCACCGCTAGCTTCATCCGAAATATGTAAAGGTTCATCATCTGCAATATATCTCCTCTGTATCAGATCTTCCATCTGTTGATAATCGCATTCTTCAGCATCACGCAAATGTTCATTCTCAATTTGCCAAGCCATTTCAGGATTTGACATTTCGGACAAGTTTCTAACCCTTGAAGGTGGTGGAGAAATTGGCGGTGTTCGAGGTGGACTTAAAAGACCACAATAACTTTCCAACTCATCCGTTATACTTGTATATTCAGCACGCATAGCAAGTAGAATAGATCTTTGCGTATTTGTTGAAGACACTGATGGAATCACTGCAACACGCGGTTCTGCCCAGGTCACACCTCTTGGTATATTGGAAGGTAATATCATTATGTCATCTGATTCTGAACGCGTTCTACTGTTCTGTCTGATAGGTCGTTCTATAGAATCTTGTCTAATAGGTTCTGAAGCTGGTGCTTCACTGCTGGCTTCTCTGCTTGGTTCTTTGCTTGTAGCATCTTTACTAGTTTCTCTACTCAATTCTCTACTTGTTTGTCTACTTGGATCTGTGCTTGGTTCTTTACTACTTGGCTCTTCACTTGGTTCTCTGCTTATCTCTCTACTATCTGATTGTGAATCCTTTTTTATAGTTTCTCTTTCACCATCAATTTTGCTGAATTCAGTTTCCTGACTTGTGGTTGTTTTTATATCATCTTGAATAATATGTCCATCTCCACTTATAGAAGATTCATTCCTACTCAAGTTTTCACGAGACGTAATAGTTTCTGAATGTTTCATTATATCATCATCTAATGATGGGCCTAAATTGAGAAACGTGGCATCAGTCATCGATCGAACTAATCTTTTGCGTTTAGCCGTGATAGTCGGTAGTTGTGTATGAGAATCTGTCTCTGAAAGAACTTCTGAACGTTCTGATACTCTACGCTGACGACCTTCTATATCAAAATTTGATAAACTCTCTATATTAGGCATATGAGTAGCCATGAATCGATGGATAACCCCTAGGTGTGCCAAAGTCTGTTCATTTAATTCTTCTAATTTGCGGATACGAAACTCTACTGCCTATAATAATATATAAAATTTTATAAAATTTGTTAATAATAAAATAAATTTATTAATGATACAATAAATAATTACCTGAAGTGAAGCATTTTGAGTATTTTCTTTCTTGTCAATATCTTCGATCTTTGAATGCATATTCTCTACTCTTTCTGTAGTAATTTTAACACGTTCTTCCGTAGACATCTGCAATTTCAATTCTTGCTCACGAAAATATCCTTCAACACAATCTTCCTCAAAATCATAGAGGCGTTCCATGTCATCTGCTTCTAAGAATAACTTCAATCCATTGTCATATGTTTCACCACTGCTTGCTTTTCCTTGTGTTATATATCGCAGCAAATATTTCACCACCAGATATATGTGACAAACTACAATGAGTGGAGGGGGTAAAACTGGTTTTTGTTCATATTCCATAACAACAGTAAAACGTTGGAACATCCAAACTTGGTGCGCCACCGCGTTTACCTCATTGAAAATATTATTGAATACCGCAATCAAAAGATTTATCAATAATATATTTGCAATTAAAAGATAAATAGACATTACAGCTGGTGTAATCCAGCGGCCTGGTAAGCATGGAATCATTCCTGGCTCGTCTCCACAATCAGGATCTATGTTGTCTGCATATACTTCTCCATATAACATAAAATATGGTTCCATAAATATCTGTAGAATAAAAAAATAAAAAAATCTTATATAGAATAGAAAAGAATAGAATATGTAATAATAAAAATATAAAATATAATAAAATAATATATAT
>NW_006263588.1:168053-173873 GCF_000469605.1 Apis dorsata
AGAATACATACATCACGAATAATTCTAAATTTGGGTTCAGCATTAGGATTCAAAATTGCCTGTCTAGTAACTCCAAAACTCAGTAATACCACTATTAAAAGCACTACAAAATATGTCATATTTTTTACCATTTTTCCCATCATTGTAACTAAAGGACCTAAATATTAAATATAAAATTTATTTATTGTATTGTATATGTTTGTATGCCTATTTTTTATATAATTTGTATAATAACATACCAAAATATTTATTTACACCAAGGATATTTAGTATTCGTAAATACCAATAAATACAATCGACACAATAAATAACACGACCGACATCAAGAGTAGAATGTCTTAAGCGCAAAGCCAGACCAATTTGAAAAAATATAATAGCAGCTGCATCACAAGGATTCCACATGTTCCACGCCCATACACTAAATTTATGCGAAAGAGTAGCTGGTTCAGATGTTGCGATTTCGCGTACTTTTTCACATCCTAATGTGCAAATATACGCAATTGCATAAATTTCTGCTAATGATGGATGATCATCCATGTGTATGAGAATAGAGTATGAAAAGAGAACTAAAAATATCATATATGCTATCTATAAAATAAAAAATAAAGTTAAATATGTAATAATAATTTTTAAATTTTTAATTTAATTATTTATATATGTATAAAACTTACAGCATTCGCCCAAAATTTTGTAATTGGAGCTGTATAAAATTCGTACAATTTTTTCCTCAATCTTAATGGCCTGCTATTCTTGATATCATAGTAATCAGAATGAATACCATATGCACGATGAATTCCATCATCATTATCTGTTAGTACTTTACCATTTTCTTGTACAATTGTTTCCTTCACAATAGTTGTAGTATGTTCGTTGCTAATTAAAGCCTATATGAAAAAATTAGAATTTCAGAATATATATGCACATGTTATAATAGATCATACAGGACATTAACACACAGATAGGAATCTTTTGAATATAATCAGACATATATCAATGTTCATCTTTTTAATCATTCTCAAAAACCATTTACAGTACGGATGTTGCTAACAAAATAAAAAAATTATTTGGATAGAATGGTAAATAGCATGTAAGAAGCAAATACTAAAAATCCTTTATAACATTCTAAAATATTATGGAAAGTAGGAATAGATACATACATTGATTTTTATACAAAAACATAATTATTTCTTATTATGTATGTATCATAGTGTAGTATATGATTATGTAGAATTATGAATGAAATGTACAAATATGATGAACTTGTAATATATTTTTTAAAAAGGAGTATTACTTGAGGTATGTGCAAATTGTGTTTAGTTTTAGTGCAAAGAATTCCACATCAGCAATAAATAACTAAAAATATTTAATAAATTAAAAAAAGATAAAAAAAATAGATGTAAGTATATTTTATTAAAACAAATATAATCAATTGCTACAGTACTATAAGAATCAGATAAGAATAAAAAATAACGAATAACAAGTGCAGATAATATTAAAAATTATGGCTATAAGCATAAATGATTAGTGCAATTAAATAATGTAATGCAGGAAAAGTGAAAATTTAAAATATAGTTACATCAATATTTCCTTTCTTTATGTTTAAAAATAATTTCCTGAACATAATGTTTTGAATACTAGATTATATTTCAACAATAACAAATTATTAAGAATAAATTATCAAAAACATACGACTGACAATGGTTAGAGATTTTTTAACCGCTAAATGAAAAACATCGGTATGATATCAGATTTAAAAAATATAAAGCTTATATATATATGTATAAAAATACATTAATTAGCTCGTGTTATTCATATTTGTTTTATAGAAATTATACCGATATTTTAGCGGTATTTTTTTTTATCTAATATCACAATATACAATACTTTTTTGTTAAATATTTATAACAATACAACACGATTTGTTTTACAATAGAAACGTTAGTTATCATCCTCACCGGTACGGATTCCGATACTGAATAAATAGAAGTTTTCCTTGATGATAACTAATAACATAAGAAAGATAGTTGAAAAGTGCACCAGAAAGTGTGAACTTATTGGTCATAGAATCATTGCATTTCAGGTCATTATAGTTATACCTTAGCGCCTTGTTGGCTGCTGGATTTGTTGCGTACGCTCAGGCTCCTGCGCTGACGTTTCTAAAAACAATTCATACGCATACCCACATAGTCTATGAATTACAAAAACATTTCAATACCTCTAATAACGATCGATACACTATATCATAAAATACTGGTAAATTACTAAACATCAATACCTTTTCACACAATATACTTAAGTATATATTTTAATAATAAACAAAATAAAATTAGAATATTTATTATATTGCTACAAATAAAATTGAAAAATATAAAATGCATAGTTTAAATATAATTATAATCTATTCATAATATTTTATATTTTGTAAAATATTTAAATAAATGTAATACACATACAAATATAAAAAAAATTTATAAAAATTTTTTTTAATATTGTATAGATAGAATCTACATGTGTATACGTTTCCAAACAATTATTTAAATAACTGTTCAAAACCAGCAACCATATATATCAATTGTGTTACTGAAAATTATTTCAAAAACACACTACAGTTTAAATAAATATTCAAAAGCGATTATATTTTTTATTGCATTTATTCACGTGAAAACTTATTATTTACAAATGATGAAAATTTCGTTCAAATTATATTGTGAATGGACGAAATTTGACAAAGTTATTCAAAATAATAAAGCAGTGATTGCCACTATGTTCAGAAATAATAATTGCAGCATGAAATGTGTAATGATGAACTTTTATAAATGCAATGATAAGTATATACTATATTACTATACTAATTAATATTATGTTCTGAATTTTTATAATAATTTTTTTACTCATAAATTAGATTCATATTTTGAACATAAAAATCAGTTAATATTAAAATTTTTTATTAAAATTGCAATAATTTTATTAAGTAATTATTTATATATTTTTATCATATTATTAAAAAAATAATTTATTACCTCGACATCTGGACCTGTTGGTATACCATGTTCGGAATCACTATCTTCTTTCTCATCTTCAAGAGCGATTAGATGTTCTTCTTGAGTTTGAGGCATCAATTGCAATTCCTCGCGACTTTTAAATTCCAAACATATTATATAAAATGGACAAATCAGTCCAAGTACGACCTAATAACAAATTAAAATAATATTATCAAATATAATATAGTATATGTTTTTTAAAATAAATTATCTAATTTATAAATTATCTTATTTACTTTTAAATTTGTATTTTTTCTCGTACGAAGACCACCCATCCACAAATCAGCTAAAATGATTTGGCTACAAGGATGTGCTAATAAAGGTCGATGATTAGCCGTGACTGCCAATGAAAGACACGTTTGACCAGACCAATTTTGGAGTTCAGATGTTAATAGTTGTTTCGTTTGATCGTCATCCTGACGATAACAAAAATCTAATAATTCCAGAGCTATAAAAAGATTATTTTATAAAAAAATAATAATAATAAAAATGTAAATATTTTACCACAAATATTAGTACCAATATTTTCAAATTCTTTTCCATAACTTCGTAATTCGTCATAAACTTCTGTTTCAAGATCATCCTCAGCAGCCTCATGTGCCATGGCTTTATACAATTTAAGAGCAACTAATGCTTTTGCTAAAGCTTCTTCCCCATGTTGCCACATTAAGAGAGCCATTTGCTGACGTTTTGTTAATACAGCCCATATAAGCAATTCATTGAATGGATAATCAAAAAGCGGTGTGTCTCGATTAGCCGGCAACGTTTCAGCAAGCAAACTCATCGTTAAACTATCTTGTTTGCTACCAGATCCTGAATAGTAACGAGTAGTGTTACCCAATACACAACTATTTCGATGTAAATGTTGAGGATGTGCTCCAGATCTTTTCATTACTTTGGTATAGATCATACGGAATCTCCTGCGTGTATATTGAGATCGATACGCTCCACCCATTAATTTATTTATTACAAGACCGATATCATGCAAAGTATACATATAACCTCGTGGAATATTTGGTCGAACGTCGCGAAGAATGTAACCCAATGTATTTGATGGACCTTCTTTCTAGATTATCAATATAATAAATATAATAAATATTAAATATAATAAATATAAGAATAATAAAAATAAAGAATTTACGGTATTATATAATTCTTCGAGTCGAGGTATAGATAAAAATTTGCGCATAGACACTCCATTTTCTAAAAGAAGTTTCACAAAATCAATACGATCGTGTTGCAAAGCTTGCATCATTGCCTGTTCTAAAGCACCTGGTGGCCAATTTTGTCCGTATACAAATATTTCACAACGTGCTATATCTACTCTATTCCAAATTAAAGATAATGATAATTGTTCAGCTGGAGATAATTGTTTAGACTTAAATAAAGCTGTTAGAATCGTTTGATCGAGTTCTTGTGGTCGCTCTTGACTTATTCTAAATACTGTTATCTATAAAAATTTGATTTTATTATTTGTATATGATAAATTATAATTTATCTATTATTTTTACATAAAGGAATTAATAAAAACTTACCAAGTGCTTCTTACGCGTACATTGCAGTAATTCAGAATATAATTGTGATGCTTGTTCGGCAGATACTTTGAAAGTGCGTTTTATTGTATCTAAAAGATGTTCTCTCATACTTTCTAATGGTCCCTCAATATCTCCGTTTTCTCCATCTCCTTCAGATGCGTATCTAAATTTTTTTTTATCATTATTTATTAACAAACTATGATATATAAAAATATATAAAAAAAAAGTTGACCATGGTATTATTACTTATGCATAAAAGCAATGAGATCAGCTGCGCGACCTGAACCATCACAGACTACTACAGGAACAGGTGGAACGTCTGTGACGTATTCTAAAACCGATCGAATTGTATTTGTACCTCCTTCAATAACTAATGCCACAACAGGAATACTGCTATGTGTATCTATAATGAAAAATTTATCAGTTATAAAAAAAAAGTTATTAATGAAATTATAAACGAAATTTATTAAAGAATATAGATATTTACATGGTTGTAATTTTAAATTTGAAATATATTTTTCTAATCTTCTACGTAACACAATTTCTGCACCATATCGACCACCGGTACCGTTATCGACTAACAAAAAATATGCATGGCGATTGTTTAAAACTGCATATTTAGACCTGTACAGTTACATTAAATATCAATGTAAATATTTATATGAAATTATATATTAACTATTAAAATTTTTTTACCATGGAGATGAAAGGCAATCATAAGATACTTCGCCCCCACGGCCTACAAGTTCGTGACTTTTGTCTAAAATTCCCCATGGCGCTATGCCAATGCTTACAACCCGACCTTGCCTTTGAGATCTTTCTAATAGCAGAGCATCTCCAACTTGTCTGGTTACACCTAGATATTATTATGATATAATTATTAATAATATATTAATAATAAAATTTAAATGATACAAAGAATAATCAATCTAATTAAATATTTGTTTTAATCTACCTGTATTAGTTCCACCTGTAAATATCCATGCTCCAGTTGTTTTTGCAGCTTTTAATAAACCTTTTCGCAAAACTTTTTTCAAAGTAGGTTGCAGTTCAAAATTAGAACGACCACCATGCACAGTTATGAGTAGTTTAGGTAATCCCAAATTCCATTCTCGACACAATAAATGTACTATTGGTTCTGGTCTTGTATCATAAGCAAGTCTCACATACTAAGAATATTAATAAAAAAATTTAATATGCTACTTCAATATATATATATATATATATATATATATATACATTTT
>NW_006263588.1:174316-177100 GCF_000469605.1 Apis dorsata
TGAGGTCCACCTTGAAACTCAATGGTACCATATGCATCTGTAGGAAATGGACGCGTATTTTTAGCAGGAGACCATTGTTCCCGATCTTTTTCTTTGGTATTGCTAAGAGTGTAACTTTGAACATCTATACCAGCTCTGCAGTGATGAGTATAAGAATATCCACAACAACATCTATAATGTTAATAATTATTTAATGATATATTTATTAGAATAAAGAATGAAGAAATTAAATGTATTTAAATAATAAAGAGATTAGATGCATTTAAGTACAAATAAATTTCAAAAATTAAAACAAATGAAAAATTTTTTCAGAATATATAAAACAAAGTATTATAGAATATTTTTATATATAATTTTATTTTATTTACTCTATTGCACCTAATCACTTTTTTCAGTATAAAAGAATTATAACATATATCAATTCAATATATAGTCTAATTATATGCTAATTATACTGCAGAAATAAAAATTCGAATATTTTATATACAATAATTTTTATTAATATTATTTTTTAATAAGTTTGACAAAATAATTATCTAAATACTGTAAAATATAATTATCATAATAATTCTATAATTACTTGATTATTTAATTGAATAATGTTGAATATGAATATGAATTTAAAAGAAAAAAAAGTGTTTTATAAAAAGCAATAAATAAAATAAATTAATAAATAAAATTTCATCAATTAAATTAAAAAGAAGAAGCAATTTAATAAATATATAATGCAATTTTACTGCAAATTTTATAATATATATTATAAAATCTTAAAATATAACTCTTTCTGGTACAAACCATTATTGGTGAGAACTATATAGAATGCATGTAATGTATCAGTATTATTAATAACTACTTCATATTATAAAAAGAAATATATAAATTATTTTCTTTTTAAAGCAGAAATATATTTAATTTAAAAATATATATTTGCAGAAGCAATATTAAATATTTTTAATAAATCTATATTCCTTTTCTTTTTATAAAAGGATGCAAGATTCCCAATCGCAACAAAACCCACAATGAACTCTCACCTGGAAGTGGTAATCACATCATATTCAGCATTCTTATCTCCTTTTACTTGCATAAACCTATAAATGGAATGAAAGAAAGAAAAGTAAATGAAAAGAAAATGAACATAAAGAATTATGTTAGTAATGACCTGGAAAAATTTTGAATGAATTCAAATAACTTCAATAATAATTATCTAAATAATAAAATAACTTAATTATAAATATTATGTATAAAAGAGAAAAGAAAAAAGAAAAGCATATTTAAAAATAGAAATTGAAAAATAGAATTTTTAAAATATAAAATTAAAATTACAAATCAAAGATCATCATTATTATAATTATTCTGCTTATATTGCCTCTGCAAAAATATTATTGGTTTAAAAAAAAATATATATATATATTTTTTTTTTCATTTTGCAAATCTGATGAGAAAATATTTTTAATAAAAGTATTTAATTTATAATAAATTGTAATAAAAATCCATTGCCTATATTCAATCTTTTATATTTATATTATAATTGTTATTATTTAGAAATTATAAATTATAACTAATTTAATATTAAAAAACTAAATTTTACAAATTAATATTTCCATGAAATCAATCTAAATTTTTTAATTTAAAATTATTTTAAAATCATATTATAAATCATTAAACTCATCTTAATATCATCTAAAATTCTGTAAAATCAAAAATACATAATACTGTTTAAAAATTTCAAAATGATTTTTTATTTCGAAAAAAAAAGATTTTTAAAATTTATATTATTATTATTTTTTTTCAAAACATTTTTTCATCAGATTATTAGAGAAATTTGAAAAATCAAAGTCTGAAATTATTTCAAACTCTTCATATATCAATGTATAACAATTATATTTAACAAAAGAATAAATAAATGCATAAAAATGTGTAATGATCATATATATATAAATATCAAGGATGATATACATTAAAAAATAATTTATTCAAACTACTTTATAAAAATAATAAATTTAAAATTTATAAAAAAATTATAATCTATAATAATTTAAATCAATGTAATGTTTTAGCATATATTTGACATTATAAATATGGAAATGATAATAAATATAAATATAAAATAATTTATTTTATTAAAATATTTAAAAAATAAAAAAGTCATGAATACTACATACTTGTGTTCATCATCTGCACTTGGAATAAATTTTGAACATTCTCTTTTTTGAAAAGTTGCCTCTATCCAACTGCGTTCAGTTGCCTATAATGTATTTAAATGATTTATTTTCAATTATGAAATAATACATATTATATATCAATGTAATGTTAGCATATAAAAATATAATATTTGATTAAAATATAATTGATAATGTGTCAAAGGATTGAATAAAAAATTTTATATTAAATGAGAGGAAAAAAATAAAGAAAATAAATCATGATACCTTTGCCTTTTTTCTCTTCATTTTAGGAGTACTGGCTCCACAAATAATACTTCCAATTGCCATCTTGATATATACATGCATTCACCTTAACATTAACCAATATACTAACTAAAAAGATAATATCAAACAGAACTAATAGATAGATAATATTAAACAGAAATACAAATCAAGAAAATTAATAATGGAATAAGATAATATCTATTATATATTTCTATTTTTATATTTAAAATTTTGATTTTTTATACAATAATTTAAAAAATTAAAATAAAATGTTAAAAATATAACAATAGTATATAATAGTAAAATATAAAACAAAAAAATTCATTTATATATATATATATATAAATTATATAAAATA
>NW_006263588.1:177493-204022 GCF_000469605.1 Apis dorsata
AATAAATTAGATTATATTATAAATTAATTATCTTATATTAATTAATTAATTATAATTACAATATTTACAATTTATAATGATAAATCACAAAAACATTATATATATTAATATATAACAATTACATAATAAAAAAATATAATTTCTAGAACATTGAATAGTTAATAGTTAATAAAAGATGTTATATTTAAAGAAACTAACAAGATATATATACAATAAAGATAAGATAACTGATATAGATAAGAAAAATTTAAATATTCTCATTCTTGAAATATATACTTTTATGCAAAGCTTATTAATATAAACAATTTTTAATATAACTTATATTTTTTTGACAAATTATGTAAATAAAATAATAATTTTATAAACAAAAGATTATGATATTATTAAATTATTATTAAAGATTATGATATTATTAAATTTAAGATCAGAGAAAAGGCAATAAGTATGCTGTTTGAAATTATATTTTAGGTAAAAAACTAAAATAATATCATTTATAAAGAAGAAGGAATAATCGTGATAGAATGAAATGAATTTTAATATAATGTTATAATATATTATAGTATATTATAATATATTATACTTACCATTCGACAACTTTTGGTTTTATCTATCATATCTACATAGAACTGCATGAACTATGTGTGTTTGAGTTTAACAAAATAATTAATATTGCAATTCAAAAATAGAGACTGCGATTAGTAACTATTCATAAATATTTAATTTATATAGATAAATAAGATTTATCTGAAAAAAAATCATAGAATTATTTAAATAATTAAATGTAAATCTATATAATAAAAATATTGATAATAATATTGTAATATATTCTATTTATCATAAATTTAATGATATAGATTTATTATAAATATTATTAAATCGATTTTAATTCATTATACAATATTACGTTTTTATTATTTCATGTAGAAATAAGGAATTTAATTAAAATAGTACTTATTAAAATTCAAATTTCAAATAGAAATTTCGATAGAAAAAATTAAAACTTAAATAATAATCGAATGAATAATTGTAAATGTAATAATTTAAAATCGGCGGGAAAACTCATGATCTGTCATGTGTTTCTAAATAAGTTAACCTGGATACAATTGTTGAATTAAATTCTTTGATAAATGAATATAACTTTTTTTGAATGAAAAATAATGCAATTATTAATAAGTATATAGGAAATATTAAAAATATTTAATATCAAATATAACACTACGACACTAATTTATACATACCTTTAAAGTATAAATGAAAATTTTCAAGTAATTGAATTCATCGCGTATGAAATATTGAAAATGCAAGAAAATTACAATTCACATGCATTTGTAATTATTTTGCAACACTTTTTGTGTTTCATATGCGTGTTTTTTATGTCACCCAAATTAACTGTTCAGTATTTATAAATAGTTTGCATCTTTTTTACATTATTGGATGTTTTATTAATTAAATCTACGTTTTGAAACGTGATAAAATGTTAATAAAATTCTAAAGAAAATATGTGAAATAGTGAAATATCTTATACAGAAAATTTGTTCCATTATTCGCGTATCATCCCTTGGAAATATCGAGCTTGCTCCCCTGCATCATTACTGACAAAGTAGGCCAAGAACAAGGTTAACTCTACATAGATTCGAAAATATCAGCAGTAGTATCAACTGCAAAATTCAAAAATTTGCATACTTAACAAGAATTAATTATAATGAATCATGCAATTTTATTTATTGCAATCATTTTAACATTTAATATGATGTAATATTCTTATTTTTTAATTATAACGTATGATTCATCAATAGAATACGATTTTAATTAAAATGACCTCAAGATTTATTAACGTTATTTCTATTAGAAATATATATATAGAAATATATATATATTAATAATATAAATAAATTTTAAATATATAATTATAGTTATATATTTATATAATAAGTTTTAAATTATACAATTAATAATTCATGTTTATTATTTTATAATAAATATATTATAAAAAATATATTGCTATTGTTTTTTTATTAGATAATATATATTAATTTATCTGTTAAATTAATTAAATTTAAATACATTAAAATTTTTTAAGTAATGAATTTTCAAATTATAATTTTTAATAAAAAATAAACTTATTACAAAGAGTTTAGAAAATGAAAACAATTCTAGTTTTATGTTTTTTAAAAATAATAAAATTATTTATGAATTTTTTACTTATTATGCTATATTTACAATAAATGTTCACAATAATACAGTGAAAATATAAAAACAAAAATATTTATTCTGGTTTTTCAGGACAAGATACTTTATTAGGTTTATTAGATGATTCTGATTCTGTTTTATTAGCTCTATTTGATCGAAGAACTGCACCTGGACTAGGATATGGTCTCATTTGATAAAGTGGTCCTGAAGCAGTTGTATCTGCTCCTGTTTTAGCTTCATTGTGTCTTGCTAAACCATCAGACCATTTTCCTCTATTAAAAAAAATTTTAAATTTAATGTTTTATACTTAAATATATAAATTATTAAAAAATATTACCGTGGAATATCACTATATGATGCTGGATCCATAGGATCCAAGGTCCTATCTTTTTTTTCTTTACTCTCGGATCTTTCTAATCTTTGATTTCTTTTAATATCTGCTGATTTATGTCTTGATCTATTTTCTGGTTTTTTATCCTTTTTCATATCTAATTCATCTACCTAAAAAAATTAAATAATTATTTATAATAATAATTAAAATATATTAATGATATTAAATTTTGAAAAATTATTACTAACTTCCATTGGTTCTTGTTCACTACCACTATCATCACTTGATATATTATCATCTTGATCTGCTGCTTTAAGATGCAATTCTTCCCTTAATTGAGAAGCTGGTTGAGATATTTGACATTTTGGATGACTTGGTGGTAGCCAAGATACTAAATCGGATGACCAATCCCAATAATAATGTTGACCTCTATTGATAAATTAAATATTAAATGCATATTAAATATAAATATTTAAAAAAAAAAATTGATACTAACGATCCAGGATCATAAACAGCTTTCCATGTTTCTGGTAAAGGATATCTTTGTATTAATTTTATTTGTTTCTTTAAATATTTATCAGAAGGTTGTACATGTCCAAGACCCCATAATTCTTTGCATTTTTTTGTACATTCATGATAAATATTATATTTATTTGGACAACCACTATATCCCTAAAATTAGAAGTTATTTAGAAATTAAATTTAAAAATTATTATTAAACTACATTATAATATTATTATATAATTAAAGATAATTACAATATTATTTATCATGCAATAAATAATAAATTTTTTTCAAAATATTTACCATAAATTTTTGTGATATATCAATTTGATTAATATCATCTTTTGTGCTATCATAATCTTCAGCTATTACTTCTTCATGTATCTTTTTCCTTGATTCTTTTTTTGATTCTAAAAATATTTTATGATATAAAATTTTTATTTACTTCATAATTGTTTAATTAATTTATTTATAGGAACAAAAAGGAAACAAAATTGTTATTTATTTTACATAAATAAAATTATACCATGTTTTTCTGATCCAGAAATGAGACCTCTTTTAGCAAGTCGTGCAGCTAATGCAGCTGGAAGTGGCATTTTATAATCTTAATATTTTTGCACTTTCTTTTTTCAATTATAGTCTTGATATAAAAATATTTACACACTTATGAATAGAATTGACTTATTTGAATTTTAAATCTCGTAAATATGTGTTATCAATCAACTGATATTTAATAGCTAAATAATCTTATAATATTTGGCACAAACGAGATATAGAATAGACGTAAAATCAACTATATTTTTTCGTTTCATATTTTAGGATCAGAATGCTTCAAAGAATCAAAATGCATTATTTTAATATCATACTCAACTTATCGATTAGAATAAGATTATGATGTTACTAATGTAACTTGATGTTAGAATTAAAACTAAATTTTAATATGACATTATAAATAATTTAAAATAGATTTCTAAATAAATATATCTTATAAATATAAACAAAATATAGAAATTATATAATTATTTAATTAAATTAAATTAATTAAATTTTATTAAATTACTATTTATATAAATAGTAATTTTTCATAAAAAATATTATACTTTTAATTTTTTTATATTTTTTATATTTCTAGACGAAATACATAGTGTTTAGCGCCATCTTTTGAGTATTAGCGATATCTTTTTAAAAATGAAGTAAAATAATAAAGTAAAATGAAGTAAAATTGAAGATTAGAAAAATTAGGATCATCTTTTGAATATCAAAAACATTTTTTAAAAAAATTTTAAAACATTCAAGAAATGACACTAATCTCTAATTCTGTCTTTATTCTACTCTAATAAACTTTAATCTTCTAGAACACTAAAAATCTATTATATATTTTCGATTTTATATTAGAAGAATATAATCAGATAAAAGATGGCATGTAAAATTAAATTTTTTTTCAAATTAATTTTGTATTAAGAGTTTATATAATCGAACAAAAGATAACATGTAAAATTTTTCCAGAAATTTCGAGAAAGAAATTTTCATGATATCAAAATCTATTTAATTGCTTACATTATTTATAATTTCTGCCAGAATCAGAAGTATCAGAAATTCACAATCAGATTTTGGATTAATAACAATAGAATGACATGAAAATAAAACTCTAAATTCTAAGAATTTGAACCATAAAAATACATCGCATAGTTAATCTATCTTGTATGTAGTTTGTGCCCTGATTACTATATACATATATATATATTAAGTATATATGTACGAAAATATTACGAAAAAGATATTTTTAATTTTATTTTTTTTAGTAACTTTATTAACTTAGGTTAAATATATATATTTATGTTATATTATAAAAAAGATATTTTTAATTTTGTTTTCTTATAACTTTATTAATTGATTAATTAACTGCTAAAGTTAAATATATATGTTTTAATATGTTTCTAATTTTTTTGTGATATTTAAAAATGTTTTTGATATTTAAAAATGTGGGATACAAAGTTCCCTAAAATATAAAGTCTGTTCTATTCTATAGTTTTATTTCTTTTGTATTGTAATCTCAAATTAAATCAAAATATAGACAATATAAGACAAAGAATATAAAACAAAGAATACATGAATATAAAACAAATTTAAAACAAATTATTTAATGCATCATTATATTTCAAAGTATGAGATTCAAAAATTAAATATAATTAATTTCGCATCATTTCTAACATTGATTTAATATAGGGATTAAATGATTAAAATATTATTAATAGTTGGTATTAAATTTGTGTGTTAAAGAAAAAAATGGGTGTTAAAGAAAAAATTATAATTTGATTTATAGATTTTTAGATTTATAGATAATAAATATATATATTAATCATATTATTATATACTAAATATATTATAAGTTATTAATTTATGAATTTATAATCATATTATATATAATCATATTATAATTTATTTATTACAATTTACTGTAATTTAAATATTATCTAATTTATATTATATATTTAAATTAAATATGGGAAATTATTGACATTTTTTGAATCTTTTTTTTTAAAAATTATTGAATTCAATATTTTATATTGATTGAAAATGACACTTAAAATTAATTTATCACATGATGAATCATGCAAATTGCTGTGAACGTAGAAAAATTCTATATTATATGTTTTTGATAATATTAATTATCTATTATTAAATTAAGTGTTCATTAAATATTGTGTTTATTTTCAAAAATATAAATGGATTCAATGGACGAAGATATGTTTGCACTCAGTGATAATGAGTTACCAATATCAACTTCAAACTGTAATCCCGTAGAAGAGCATTTAATGAAACAATTGTCAGATGTGCAAACTCGAATTCAGAAAACAAAAAATGATATTAAAGAAATTCAAGATATGACAAAACATGCTTTAGAATCTTTATATAATCAAGCGTTATATGGAAGAAATATAACATTGGATTGTGATAGTGACGTGAGTTTATTATTTATTTATTATTTATTTAAAAAAAAATAAATTTTTTGAAAAATTCGGAAAAATATCTTTTTTTCGAAATATTACTATTATTTTTATATTCAGTTATATCAATTATATATTAATTATATATATTATATATATAACTTTAAAAAAAATATGATATATATTTATAATATTAATACAAATTTTAATCAATTTTAAAATATATTAAATTTTGTATAATTTGTAGTTATATACCATAGATGGTCAACCAGTGATAAAGAAGATAAAACATAAATTTGATTCCTGTGAATATATGGTAATAAAAAGCAATTGGAAGTATATTTTTTCTGACAAATGGGTTATTGGAATAGAACTAATGAACAATTCAGAAAAGTAAGTACATTATTGATAATTATGGATAAAATATAGAAACAAGTTTTGATTTTTAAGAAATACGTTAATGATAGATATTCATAAGAAATTTTTACAATAAATATTAATAACTTATTATTTTAAAAAATTATAAGTATTAAAAAAAGTAACAAAAATAATGTCTTACAAGTAAACACATTGATAAATATTTTATTATAAAAAATTATTTATATTCTATTTTATTTTGGACAACAAATTAAATATTTCTTATATATTATTATTATTTTATATTATATAGTTATATTATTATTACCTTATATTCTTAACTAATTAAATTAAATTATAATTAAATTATAATTTTATTCAAATAAGATGTTTTGTAATTTTATATATAATTTTTTTTTTCATTTTTTATATTAATATATAATTATTGTCACGTTGTATTTATAACTTAAAATTATAAGGGATTAATTTATTATAGCATTTTTGTTATTTTTCAATTTTACAAATAATTTGATTTTATTGATAAAAAATATTTTAATAATTTGATTTTCATATTAAATATAAGTACTATATAATATTTAAAACAATTATTAAATCTTTATATAAAAGCAGTTTCATCATAAAGATATAATTCTATTTAACACAAAAATCTTTTAAAATATAAATAAGTAGTAGAAAACTCATAAATTTTTAAATATTTGCATTTGGAAGTTGCAAATTATCTTATTAATCTATCTTAATAAATCTTATTAATTATTAATTACATCTTCTTGTGAGAATATTATTATTATCATTGGTACAATGATAATAATAACCATTTCAAAAACATTCATTAATATGTGTATACAAATTTAGTGTTTACACATATATGTATATATATTTATTTACATATATAAAATTAGAGAAAACATATATTTTTTAAAATACACAAATATAAAGTTGATTAAATTTTTTTTCATTAAATTGAAATAATTTGGAATAAATTTTCTTTATATATATTACATTATATTTTTTGAAAATTATTTTTATATATTCTATTTAGAATGGAAAGTATTCTATTTCAAAGTATTAAACTATTCAATGTTAAAGCACAAAAAATTAACAAAGTAAGCATTGCTCTTAATCATAAACATTTATGTACTAAAAAAATTCATTGTTATATATAATGTTTAAGCAATGAAATATTTTTATATATATGAAACATTTAAAATCATTTTTACATTGATTTATAACAATTTACAAATGCTTAATCGCCTTAGGCCTTAACAATTTAATATATCATAACACTTTATTTATTAAAAATTTAAATGCAGCAGTGTTTTGCATGATTATTGTTTATTCGAACAATTTTGGTATGTTTCTATTTTTCATCTTAACTCGTGAGATATTCTATCAAATATATTCGTTGTAATTGATATCATTTTGATATCGCTTTATATGATTTAAAAAAGATAAAATAGAAAGAAAAACAATTCAAACGCTGATGCGTTTGTTATTTATCTATAAAATACTATCATTAATTTTTACAGATTAATACCGTGTTTTCATCTTTTCCAAGTGCTATATATTCATCGGGAGAATATCCAAAAAGCACAAAATCGTATCTGAAATAAAATAGAAATAATAAGAAAATATTATACGTACTATAATAATAATAATAATAATAATAATAAATACTATAAAGTACTATAAGTATTAAAAATATTATATATAAAAATATTACATAGTAAAATTATATAAAGTTTTTGAAAACATATTACCTAAACATCTCATAAAGATCTTTAATTTGAGATTTCGACAATTGAGCGAAATAATTTTTTATTACATCTTTCGTTTGAACACCTCTTGTAGGATTCTTCCATTCTGGCTTAATAATATGCCCTACATGGGCTTGTTTTATGAGATAATCCTGATCTTCCTTTAAAATTAGTAATTAGACATTCTTTTCAAAGTACAAAATCAATTGTGTCGATTTATTTAAAATTCTTCAAAGAATACTTACGTGGAGCGTTTCAAATTTAGCAATCACATCAAATCGCACTTGACATGGTGTGCAAAAAATCACAACCGGAGTCCAATGCATATCAAGCTCATTTCCAGCTTTCCATTGACATAATAACCACTGTACAAATTCTTCAAAAAGTGGATATCTTGGACCATGTCGTCCATTTGTCTTTGGATCCTATGCGATCATTTAAAAATAAAAAAATCGTAAGAGAAAATTAATTAAATTAATAGAACATCAAATAAAATTGAACTAAAGTAATCAAATTTAATAATAATAAATTCTTACCCTAGATCTATAGTTCCAAACAATATGAGCTCCAAGATTACTATGAAATGTATGTGGCAAGCTGTGCTCCAATTTATCTCTATAAGCACTGAGCAATCTCTCAAATGGGTGCCTTACTATCAAAAAACTGATACTGTCATTTAGGAACTTGTTCAACTCATCTGCTGTATATCTGGGATATTTCTGCCTTGCTAAAGAAACAGGTACTGCTTTTGAGGCCTTTAAGAATTGCGGGCTATATCTAAAAAATTTATAAATAAAATTTATTAATTGTTAATTTGATGAGCAATTCGTATAAAGGATATTTTAATATAATATTTTTTATATAATATTTTTTACCCCGCGAGTAGATTAAAATTATACATCCAAGAGGTAGAAGCTGCTTTGAAGACATTACACCATATTAAATGGTACTCTCTATTTACAAGAAATTCCCAAGCATTAGGTCTATGAAGAGAATCGTTTCCAGGTCGATCTAAACCTTCTTTAGCGCATTTATCTGCCAAAAATTTCCTTCTTTCATATAATCGTTTTTCAGTTTCAACGATTGCTGCTTCTTCCATCAACTTTTCCTCTGGTGTCAGATTTGAATCCTCCTATTGAGGACTTCTCATTAATATTCATGTTATACTATAATTTTATATAATTTTTCAAATACTTCAAAATTATATTTCTAATTCGGATTATTACATGAAGTTATATATATATTCTTATACTTCATGATAAAAAAAATTACATTATATCATTTTTATTTTTAGCGAATAAATTAAATTTTTAAATTCATTACTGTATATATTTCAAAATAGAAATTGAATATTCATGTATTTAAGATCATTGAAAATCTGAAAAATTTAGATATATATTAAAATATGATTAGATGAAAATCTAAAATTCAAAATTTATTCGAAAAATTTAAATACTTGAAAAATTTAAATATTCGAAAAATTCTACTAAAACTAGAAATATTTGAAAACTTCAGATATTTGAAAAAATTATAATTCTTAAAAAATATAATATTCTAAAAAAATTCAAACATTTAAATATTATGGGGAAAGGAAAAAGAATTTAGATATTTTAATATTTATTTTAATATTCATAATTTAAACTGTTTTGCATTAAATGCTCAAGTATTCATATTTAATTTGTTCTAATATTATTAGTTTTTAAATTTATATGAATAATTTGAATTAAATCACAAAATTGAATATATATTATGAAATTGAAATTAAATGTTTTCGTGAATATAATTCATTGCAAATTGTAGAACTTCAAATATAGATAGTAACAATAATAGTCGGGAAAGAATAATCGATATTTAATTTATCGATGTAATTATTGTCATTTAATACATATGGACAAAAAATCAATCAATATCATTTTTCATGTATTATGCGCAACTGCAATAATATTAGAAGATTATATAAATGCATTATCTTGTTTATTTCAAATGAAATATAAAACTCATCTATATATAAAATCATTTCATGTCACATAAGATATTATGTAATCATTAAAATTGAATGCATGAAATATTAAAACTGTTTGTGAAAGGAAATTAAAAAACCGGTTTTCATTCAATCTTTTTCTATAAAATAAATAATTATTTTTTTGTTTTTTTTAAATCTATCTTTTATATTCATTATTGTAAATTAATATATTCAAATTTATTGGAAATATGTATTATTTAAAACATGTGTTATTTTTTTTAATAAGTAATATATATCTTAATAAAAAAATATTTTAAAGAATTTAAATAATTAAAAAAAAAATAAATATCTTATTTTTTTCTTCCATATTTTTATAATGATTTTTAAATTTGGAACATTAACATCCTAAATTTAATCTAAATTTATATGAAATGAAATAATTAAGCAGTGAAGCGAATAAAAAATAATTAATAAGTAGATCATAAAACTGATTATCGTACAAATTATAATAGAACAATTCGAATTTTGAATAATATTCGTAAACTTTCAATTAATTTTACAATTCTTAAATCGTTTTAAAATTCAAAGCTTGCCGCTACAAATCTGTTTTCTTTCAACTAACGTGCATGCGCTATGTGTGCCAACCATCTATCTGCATGCAAGGTTAATCCAATTTCCTAATTTCTGCAATTAATCAGAACACTCGCCGCTGCTTATTCGGTATGATTACGCATTATACACCTACTTGGCGCATTATAATCGAACAATCAGTACAGATTCCAAGCATAATTGTCTACATTCTAAAAACTTTTTATAAGTTTAAGGATTATGTATTAAGTAAAAATTCGATCAAAATTTTGAAATTTTTATAAAAAACTTTTTGATGTACTATATTAACTATAACATTGAAATTATTATATAATTTTAGATTAATAATTTATAATATATTATATAATTATCAATTTAAAGATTTTTTTAAAATAAAATAAATTTAAAAATTTCAATTTTTTAATTTTTTCTAGTTTTTTTTTATATTTATATACCAGTAATGTTTCATGATTCATACATATTATTATTACTGGTAATTATATTTAATCTCAAGACATTGAAATCCGTCATTATATAATCGATATTTCATGAGATTTTTACAATTTAAAGTAAATCTAATATGAGTTTTAAAACATCGTAAAGAATAAATAAAAATAAATTATAATAAAAAACAATTTTTTTTCATTTAAGAAAGAATTTCAATCTTAAATGATAATCAGTTTTAAATTAAAAATAATGATGATATAAAAAGATATGAAAAAAAAAAGAGAATTTGTAGTATTTAATTGTAAGATTTCTTAAAATCTGTGAAAATGTTTCAGAAACCTTAAAAACTCTTACATCATTACTTATAGAATACTTATGAGTTAAAACTAAGAAATAAACACTTAGATTGAGAATTACGTAAATTATTTAATTAATCACTTGTATGATTACATAATTTTTTAGATTATTGATAAAATTTTGATTATTGATAATATTGAAGAATATTGAAAAATTGAATCAAATCGAAATTATTTATTATATTATATTATTTATATTGTATGTTTCTTTTTATTTATATTGATTTTTTAATTTCAGAAAATATGAATGAATATTTAGAATTAGATCTATCTTTTATCTTTTGTCTATTTAATTTCACTAGAATTTTTATTTGATCTATATTTCATTTAATACAATATTTGTACATCCAATTGTATAGAATAAAATAATTAGATATATTTGAATATTAAATTTTTCATTAAAAATTCTAGATTTATTTTAATATTAATTCTATCACTTTAATAGAGAAATGATTAAATTTATAAAGAATATTTTAAATTTATTAAAAATCAAATAAGAATAAGAATCAAATAAGAATAAAATTAAATAACTTATAAATTATTATTTAATCCAATTATTTTATCTTTAACTAGAACAATTTTAACTGTAAAAAAATTAAAATAAAACTTTTTGCAATATATTTAACACTTGAAAATTTCAAGATAGATTTTCGAACATTTTTATTTTTCTAAAATTCTTTCTCATCATCAATTGTACTATTTTAATAAACAAAAAATTTTCTTTCTCTTTGAACAAACGATAGTGTCATCAACAAAAAAACAAATTTCTAATGGTCGAGAGTAGAACGCAATGATCGTGGCTAGGCGGAAACACCGAATATAGAAATACTGTCTTCCGTTTATTGATTTCGGACTGGAAGCCGAATAGCTAGCTATTCCGACGCCGACGCCGTCGATGCGGTGAATATGGGCCACACGAGTGGTGCAGCGCACGCTGCACTACACCTCAATTTTGCATGTTCTTATGTATTTTCATAGGTAATGCAATTTCAAAAATATCACAGAAAAATCAAGTATACAATTTGATAATTGAAAAATTGAAACATTGATAAAATAGATTTGAGAATGTTCAATTGAAGATTAGATAATATGAGTATAGATAGAACTATAAAAAAAATGACGGTCTTATAAGAAAGTATCAAAAAATAATAAATTTGAATATAAAAAAAATTCTTACGCATTGTTAACTAATCAGTAACGATCAGATCATATTACTGGATTCATAAAAATATATGAATTTGTATATATGTATAATATACATATTTCATTGTGGAAACTAGTGAATCTTTGGTGATAATGAATATATAAACGATTTAATCATTGCCACTAATTGCATTAATTCAAGTGCATTTGTTTACATCACAGATAGCAATGTTCCAGCATTTGCATTTTTAATACGAAACATTATATATAATTTAATAATAATTACATATAATAATAATAATGAGTTTCGATACCATAACTTAAGCTTCTTTAATCGATATTTTATGAATAATCTTTTTTTCAACATATGTTTTGTTGGAGAGTTCCTACTTTCGAGTTTTTGAGTCGACAAGCTTGGACGCCAAGTTTAATCGATTTTAGGTCATCAGTGATTTGCTAGCAATTAATCGATAGTGTATAATTAAGAGTAGAGTTTGATTAATTTTTGCAAAAATTCAAAGATTAAATATTTACTTTTAAGTAACTATATAGGATGCTTCATAAAAGTTACATAATATTATTGTAATATAATTTACAAGTAATCCGATTAATTTCCCTAAAAATAAAATTAGTTTTATTTTAATTTTATTTTAATTTAAAAATTTTAAGTATTTTATTTTGATATAACTTTATGCTAACTACAAAAATTTATAATAAAAATAGAAGTTTTTTTTTAAAATAAAAAAATTCTCAAATTATAAATAATATCATGATAATGAATCATAAATCGATTTTAATATCGAATAAATTACTCATTTATCTAACCTATAATTATCCAACAATCTATATACATTCCAGAGCGTAATTCTTGACGATTCGTATTTCAACTTTGTTTCATTTTAAGTCGATAACTTTTCCAATCACGACGAATCGATGTGCTTCTAGTTATCTATCCGTTGTTATCACTTGATTCTTGTTCATGAAATGATTCATACCTTAAAACGAAAAATTATATTAGTTCAAATTATAAAAAGCAAAAAAATAATTTTATTAAAATAAAGATTTTAAAATTTTGTTTAAAATTTTCTGAATTATGAAAATCATTGTTATATAATAAAGTAAATTTTATTAAAAAATATTACAGATCAAATATAATAATAATCTAATAATGGTTTCCATGTTCAAAACAACTTAGTGATTAATATAAAATAATTTTTTGTTTCTTTGATACGAATTTCATAATAAATTATTTGAAATGATGCTTATTTAGCTTGGTGCACTTGTCGTAACGAGGGACCCTGCACAAGGAGAATGATTACTCTCAATGACATTAAGAGCGATTGCAACACGCTTGCTAGTTCATAAGTATCTCACGGTGAACATCTAACTTTTCAAAAAGAAATTAATGATATTAATTTTCGATATGAAGCTACACATAATATTTAATATATATTTATAATTCTAAAAATATAAAGATATATAACAAAAAGAAAAAAATCCTAAACTTTTTATAATTAGAAAACAAAAAAAAATGTTAATTTAATTAATTTAATGTTTAAATTTTTTTAAATTTAATTAATTAAAATTTATAGTATATATATTTAGAATTTAGATAAATTTTTAAAAAAATTCTTTATAATCAAAGAACAGAATAAAAAGAAAATATTAAATTTTCAGGTATAAAGAATAAATGTAACAAGAAATAAATAATAAATGAAATTATTAAAAAATTAAAAATATAAAATTTTTATATTTAAACAGAAAAAATAAAAATGACGTGTAAGTTTCATTAGAAAAATTTATAAAATCTTCACAAGATTTCAAGAAATATAAATTCTATTATAGAAGAAATACAATATCTTTACAACATGTTGGACTTTGAAAAAAATAAAAATGAAAAATGGAATTTTTTTCAATTTGCTTATGGATCATCTATTTTCAGCTAATATATTTTTCTTGTATGATCGGACAAACACGGAAAATATTATAGACCGGTTCTAGTGGACCATCATCTGTATACGGGTATACATATTACGTAAGAAGATACTTCTGTGGCTCTTTGCTGTATCTGGTTGTATAACTTCCTTTGCTTATTACGCTTTCTCACTGACGAATGTAATTTTATGTAAATCGTTACGCGATTTATATATTGTAGTTTAACACGTAAAATCAATCAAAAATATTTTAAGGATTAAAACTACGTTTTATGTGAACATAATAATATACTGCTTCTTTTCTAAAGTTGAAAATGATGTTTGCTTCTGTTATCGTACGTTAAACAGGAAGTCGTGGAATTTTTTTAGATACTATTCGAAGCTTGTTTGGAGAGATAGATTTAACCCTTTGTAATATCACGTGACTTGGGAAATCATGTAAAGATATCCATGTATCTTTTTTTTTTTAAATCCTGATTCATTTTCTTATCATTGTTCATTATGTTTTATAGCGATTTATCTATAGCAATTGTAATTAATTTTTAAGTTTTAAATTATAAATTAAAGTTAAAGTACATATATAATTATAAATAAGTTAAACTACATTAAGCTTTAATGCATTGAATTTGAATATTTTACGTTTAACATTCACTTTCAAATTTTATTTTTTTATTAAATTAAATCAAAATCAGATTTAGTTACTTTTATTATTATGTAAAATATTTTACATAAAAATTGTTAATTATATTCTATCTTTTTTTCAATGTTCAATTTCTATATGAATTACAGCAAATATTTAATATAATTACAAAAATCTTTATTTAAATTCAATGTTCCAAGAAATAAATAAATAGAGTTAAAATGAATATTATATTTGAAACCGTCTGTGAGAATAAACCACGCAACGATGGTCGCACGGGATAGGAATTCAAAATTAAAACCGATACCGAGAATTGAGACCACACCGTGCAGAATCACGAAGATGATTTCTCGAAGCTGTTAGATAATTCTCTTCTTTTAAGCGCAAAAATGATAAAAGTACAATAATATATTAGAAACTTTTACAAAATGCTAATAAAAGAAGTAGAGAAGAAAAGTAAAAAATCATAAAAAAATGATAAAATAATAAAAATCTATTATATTAAAATCCAGTCAAATTATCTGAATTAGAAAAATCGGCTGTTCTAAAATTAAATATTTATTACAATAATTATAGGAAGGAATAATATGGAAATTATTAAAATTTTATTAAAAAAAAAAAATCAAAATTCAGGAACTATCATTTCAAAACTATCGATTTCTATTTTCTATCCACCTGATAAAAAAATATCAAATAAAATTGCAATCGTTCGTATCGGCAAAAAATCGATTTATATTGGTAGAGTAATTGTCGAGATTGAGGGGTAACTTTAACCATTCTTTGCATGCTTAAAGGGGTAGTATTGTACAATTGTAGGCAGCTACATTTGTGTGCCGCATTGCGCCTGGAAATCTGCCAATCTACGTTGCTTTACGTAAGACTGAAAACTGTTTCGATCTAACCACTGTATTGAAAGGGTAAAAAAGAGAAGAAATTTTTTTTTCGAACAATCTTATATAGATTGATACAAATGTTGCAAAAAATTAATCTCCAAGAATAAATTATAATGCATACAGAACCATATAACATTAAAAATAATTTTTCTCATATATATCAAAAAAAAAAAGAAAATCAGAAAGAAATAACTTCATGATATATTTTTTTAAATTAGTAGAGTAAAAAATATATATATTATGATAAATATATATATGATTTCATAAGAAAGAGGATGAAACGTTAATCTTTCTTTTCGATTATGAAGTAACGATTATGAAGTATATAAATAAAGATCATCCTCGTAGCATGTATGTATAAAAAATCATCTAAATATTATACTTATGTTACTTTATTAGAATTTGTTTTTAAAAAGTAAACTAAAAAATATCAATAAAATTGAAAAAAATATAATGGAATATAAGGTAATAATAGTAAATCATCTTTTGCATAATCATTCATATACATAGTACATAGAATTATATGTAAAGTATTGTTCAAAGAACATAAGTATTAATTACAACAACAATATCGAACATTATTCGAATAGAAATTTATTCAAATTTATAAATAACAGATGAAATTATATTCCTTATTCAATTTCTTAATTCTTTATTATTTGTTTTTTATTCATTTGTTGTAATAAACTAATAATATAAGAATCATACTTTTATTTCATTGATGTGCGACTAAAAATAGAAAAGAAATAAGAAAGATAAAAGATTATTAGCATTTGATTGTTGATAAAAATAAAGAATCAAGGAGTGTTGGTAAATTTAATGATTTAAAATTCATAAATTTTTAAATTTTTAAAAATAAAAAAAGCAAATATTAATTAGATAATGAAATACATACATTTTATTCTGTAATATAAATCTAATTAAGTAAGATCATCTTTTTCTAACATTAAACGTTATTTTTTATAAAAATAAAAGAATATTTTTTCTCAAAGTGAAATCAACATAATTTTTCATTATTTCGAACAAAAACATAATTTTTAGTTATATTTGTAATAAGAACGATTGTCTCGTAGCTTTTTTACAATATTTGTTCTTCGAAAACTGATCTATTTAATTTTTTGGTAGTCTGAATCCCAAATGCGCGTGGAAAATTTTTTTCTAAAAACAAAAAAAATCCTTGGCCAATATATAAAAAATTATCACTCACCTCCAACAAAAGTCCTTGGTGCACATTGTTGTCGGTATCCTGGCTAGATAGAAGTAACACCAACAATGTCAAGATACCAGCAGCCAGGAGTGTTCGCCTAATCGCCGCGAACACATATCGTCGCAATGTCATCTTCTCCCGATGTACGATTTTTCTTCTATATTCATATCGAACTGAAACAAGCGAATCGATTCCTATAGTACATTAATCAATTGAATCAAACATATTTATTATTAATCGATAAAAAAAAATTAAACGTTTGCATTTAGATAACTCATATCTCATAATCTTATATAATACTATACAATCATAATTTCTAAGAAAATTTAATATTTTCTAACAAAATTAAAATATTTCATTAAAATTTTAATTATAAAATTTCACTTTAATAATATAACTCTTTTTTGTTCTATATATTCTATATATGAATATATTTATACTATATTGCATTAGGCTTATATGTATTGAAAAGAAGTTAGATAAAAAAATTATTATATTTGATACATATATATTTTTTAATCATTTTAATTTTAATTTTCAAAAATTTGAAATAAAAATTATAAATTCTTTTATTATACAAAAAATTTTTTTATATGTCAAATATAATTCAAATAATATTTATAATTTATAAAAAAATTTATTAATCTGAATATGATATCGAATAATTGATTTGAATAATTATCGATCTTCTGCTCAATTTATAATTTTTCGTTAAAAAAAAAATTCGTATAATAATAATAACAATAATATAAATATATATATTTTATTTTATTTAAATTATTCTATTTAGTGAATAAACCTTAAAGAAATATTAAATTTGCTAATATAAACTTAAATATAAATAAATAATAATGAAACTGGTTCTATTTTTCTATAGTGTGAATGATTATAACTATTTCATTTTTCAAAATTTGAATTAATTTATTCATTAGAAACATAAATTATATGTAATTTTTTTTCTACATTACAACAAAATTATTTTCTACATTTTTCATAATTTTTTATTAAAAAAAGATAATTAGAATAAATTTAAAAAACTCTCAAATAAATAATAATATGTCATATATTTATTGATATAGAATATACATGATTAGTCATCAGCAATCATGTATCTTTTTCTTATGGATGTGATGTTGAAAAATCTATGTTGTACCTAAAATGAAATAAAATTATAAAATTTTGTAAGATCACGAATAAAAAAAATAAATAATATAATTCTATCTGTATATAAAATAATAACTAAAATTTACACATATGCCATCAATTTACACATTTTAATTTCACAATAATGCTCTATAAATAAAATCTTCATAATATTTTTATATATCATATATGTAAAGGATTTTTTGATCTATTATCAAATGAATATAAATATATAATAATATAATAAATAATAATATAATATAATAATAAATATAATAAGTAATTGGATTTAATACATTTTCTACTATTCAACTATTCAATAGAATATTATATATCGATTACACTAATATCGATTAATATTTATATTAATATTAATATCAATTATTATTAAATTGTTTTTTTTCTATATAATATTATTAAAAAGAAAATAATGAAATAAATTACGTGTTATAAAAATATATATGTTTGCTTATTCAGCGAAGTTTCAAGGCCAATACGTGCAATATTTATAAAGTAGAACATTAGATTTAAGAATCGATGGATGCTTTATTGAAAAATTTGCATAGAAATACGAAAAATACGCACGCACACAGATAATTTTTTTTCTTAAACTTAATTTTATGTTTTTTTTAATTATACTAGTAATATAACATAATGTTATACCAATCAATAATCATTAAATAATAAATATTTTATAAATAAATCATTAAATATTTTAATGATTCGTTAAACTTAGATATTTAATATTAATAAATAACATTTAAAAAAAGAAATAATAAAAAGTTATCAATTTTTGTCTATATATATATATATATATATATATATAGACAATCAAATGTTATCAATAGAATCATAAAGATTTCAATTTTTTAAGCAGTGATATAATCAATGTATATATTTCCTATATCAAATAGATCAGAGAAAATTCCTTTCTACTTAATTAATGTCATAACTTAATGTCATATAATGATGATATTTTCTAGTTTATTTTGGTATATTTTCATGTTTATTTATTTTGATACGTACTTGGCGTGGACATATATGCCCTAATATCAGGATTCAACGATGCATCTATTGCATCCTCTGCAAGATCAACAGTTCTCTTTGATTTGACTGAATCTTGTATAAACGAAAACAAAATATATGTGAACCGAAACACGATTATATAATATATTCTTTAAATTATAAACTCGCAAAACACGTGACACAACCGATTTATTGAATGAAAACTATAGACACCACACGATCACGGCGGCATCCTGCAGATTACTGAAAAGAAATATACACTGTTTCGTATGCTTCCATGCGTGCGTCGTCTGCTACTAACCAATTCGTTCGTAGATGCTGATTGGTTAATGTTTTCGCGGGTCGATTTGCCTGGATGATATCTGCGCAAACGCAATACTGAAATCATCTGTACAACTGTACAGATTTCCTTTATTTATGCTTCTTTGAATACGATTTTTATTGTTAAATATTGAATAATAAGAAACTATACTTCTAATTTTTATATCTAAATCGATTGACATATCACAAAAAATTTTTTGAAATATGAAATATTATATATTATATCATATACTAATATTATAGAATTAATATTGTAGGATGAGAATAAAATTCTAAAATTATAAATTAAAAAATAATAAATATTTTCAGAATGAAAATAATATTACATCAATTGAAATTCATATTAATTATTTTTAATTCATTTTCTTAATTGTTAATAAATATCAGTAAAACATTATTAACAATATTATTCATAAAAAAAATATATTTACATATTTATAAATAATATAAAGTTTTTAATTTTATTTCAGAACGTTAAGTTATCCTCAGATTAACGTATCTCTTAAGGATAACGATGAACTTTGTGGCATATCGATGTTTTGGAAATTAGTTAATGAAATATTTTCATATCGAATTGATAAAATTCAACCGAATAGTTATGTTATGGCTACAGTTGCTCTCAATATACCAAAATTTGATAAAAATCCTTTCTGTGATGTGTATGGTACAATTTCATACAAAATCGAAGAAAATGAATATCAAATTCCAATACCTGTTATTCGTCTTACAATTGAGGATACTATTGATAACAATTATCAAGTTAAATTTTTAACCAAGAATCATTTTCAAATAAAAACGAAAGATATTTTGCCTATGATTTTAGCTTTAAGAAGTACATCAGTGGAGAAAATTATTGATGTACAAATCAAAAAAATACCTAAAAAAGAGAAAGAATTTTTGACATTTTTGAAAGAAAAATCTTTCGAAGCAATTTTCCAAAACATTTATATCGTACAAACGACTAGTTGCCTAATGCATTGTTTGATCGAGATACTGCCTATTATCGAAGGAGAAGAAAAATTAAGAATTTCTTCAAGGTAAAAACAATATTTAATTAAATTTCAATTTTTATTAAAATATGATTTGAATACAAAATTTTTATTATAATTTCGAAATTTATACATATTTACAGATCTAATCATCAAATGAATATAATATTACGATTTTTAAGAGATCATTTTTCGGATATAATTATTGAAGAAGATGTTAATCTTCGTGCTGCCATGGTTCTTATGAATGAATTAAAATTATATCTTGAGGACACGAGCACCGCCGAACGGCAAATGGCGAGAATAAGAACTGACCTACTTATCCCATGAACACGGTAAAACAGATTTTGTTCATTTATTATCTTGATCTGGATATTTAAAATTATTTGAAACATTTATAATAAATTAAAATAAATTAATCCAACTATAATAAATTAAAATAAATTCAATTTTTTTCTCTTTTATTAAAGCTTTATTTTCTTTTATTTATGTAGATACAATTTGCATATAAGTTTTTTACTATATAGATTTTTGTAATAGATTATTATTTATTCAGGAATTGCAGTCAAATTGAATAGTATCCAAGATTTTCGAATTATATTTATCTCACTCCTAGCTCTTGCTCCTAGACAATAATATCAGGATAACATGGCATAGGTAGTAGCTTTGTAACTATCGAGATCCCACTGAAAACCGGTTTACTTACTATATAGTAAGTACTCTTCAATCTAACTTGCATGAGTATAGAGTTAATACAAAATTATATTGTATCAATAAATAATTTTAATAAAAATATTAATTGTATAATTTATTTCAAATATATTAGGATTTATATATTTTGTATCATTATCTATTTTTATTGATTATTTGTCTATTTTTATTTAATACTTTAATTATATAAAATATTTTATTTTTCGCACATGTATATTTAATAAATGTTATTAAAATAATTATAAAAATAAAAACAATTAAATATATATATTTAATTTAATTTAAATAATATTTTTATTTCTAAAGGATTTAAATCAGTTTAAAATGTACTTTTCTGTTTTTTTTTTTGTTTATATAATGATAAGATAATACAAAATTTTTCATTCGTGATCGTTTCATGGGAATGATCCTTGTTTAAGTTCTTTCGCCATTTTTTGTCTTCTATCTGTAAGTCTATGTATATGTTGGTTAGGTATATTGTTAGATATCTACTACGTCTATCATCTGTTCCGTTAAGCTATGTTACTTATGTCGTGTATATCTATCTACATATCATAGAAAAGGAACTATCGCGTTCGTGCTTTACGAACAACAAATGGCTAACGCATTAGATGCTGTTGATTGGGAAGGTAGATTTCCTCCAATATAAATATCACTTTCTTCTTTATTTTTTATTTAAAATTAAAATTTCAATATTAAATGTTAAAAGATCTTGCAACAAGTAATATAATGGCTTGTTTTGACATATGTCATTCTATCATTAATTTACTTTTCTTTATTGCATGTAACAAAAAATATATTATTATTTTATGAATTTTTATCAAAATTTAATAAAAATAAAATATTTTTCTTTACATAAATGTTATATCAAAAATATTTTATTTTCATTATATTAAAACTCATTGGAATGTAAAAAATATAATTTAAATAATTATATTATTAATATATGTAATTATAGTTTGAAAATTGATTTTATATTTAGATTTTTATAAATCTAAAATCATTTCATAAAAAATCTCATAATAATTAAAATAATAAATAATTTCATGCAAATCTTACTATTAGTATCCCTAACCTCATTGAGGAATTTATCTCTTTCTAACAAGTAGAAAAATATAATTTATTTTTACTAATGTTTGTACTTTTTAATATTATTAATTTCATATTTAATTTTAGATCTCAGAAGGCAAGCAAGACATTTGGAAAATGAAATTGATGCTAAATTGGTAGCATTCAGCAAACTTGGTGTTAATACTGGAGCTAAACTTGTTAACAGTGATGAAGTACCTCTTTTGGATGAAGAACATGTCTTTGAAAATATGGCTTCTGAAATAGAAACATTACTTGCTAAAGTAAGTTTAAATTCTAATGTTAAATATTGCAATGATTTAAATTATATATTTATTACAGTTATTCTCTATAAATGAAAAAATGAGTAAATTACAACCAAATGGTGCTGCAATGTTACATACAATGCAACGTCATAAAGACATATTAAAAGATTATAAATTAGAATTCAATAAAATTAGAAATAATTTTGCTGCAAGAAGAGATAGAGAAGATTTATTAGGAAGTGTTCGTAAAGAAATTGAGTATGTATACTTATTACTTTTTTTTATTTCAAATTATTTTTCATTTTTAAATATTTAATTAAGAATTTATAAATTTTCTATGAAATAGTAATTACAAAAATGTGAGTGGATTGAATCGACGGGAAATGTACATGAAAGAAAATCAACATATTCACAAGTGAGTAATGATTATTATATTAATTGTTTTACTATTCTTTACTACTTCATTCTACTTGTACATAATGTATAAAGTACCCTGTTTGTTACATTTTTTGGCAAATATAAGATTAGTAAAAATTTTTTTTCAGTTCGGATCGTTTGCTTAATGATCAAATAAGCATAGCAATGGAAACGCGCGATCATTTGATGACGCAAAGACAAACATTCAAACGTATACAAACCAGATTAAATGACATGTCAAATCGATTTCCAGCAGTAAATAGTTTAGTGCAAAGGATAAATCTACGTAAAAGGCGAGATTCACTTATTCTCGGCTTTATTATCGGATTTTGCACATTTCTCATGTTACTCTATGCTTTTCACTAAATAATATTCTATACCAAAGTACTTCCACCTATAAAAAATTAGTGATTCATCAATGGGAATGCATACATAGATGAGGTATTTGGTGATATATTTACTATATATAATGAATAGCAAACTAAAGGTGAAAAGCGCCTTAATTGTGCGTGATTTATGAGTAAGTGAATTCTGAATGCTTGAATGAATGTTTTCTCGTTCTTACGAGTTAAGAAAGTAAAAGAGAGAGAAAAAAAAAGAAAATGTTAAACTGTACAGTTTTTTTTATACATAACATAAGTCGTGGATAATATCATGTAAAAAATTTTAATCCACAGTCGAAATGTTAATTTAATAAAAGTTAAAACAAATGGTGAAAATTTTATGTATTTACAGAGTCATTTGTATCTTTTTTTAATTACCTATGTACATGATTATTCTTTTGTTTTAAAAACAAATTTTTTTTATTTTTTTGAAAACAGCAAAAAATAAAAAATCAAACTTAAAACAAAATTAAGATTAACTAATCGCAGTAGAGACTGATATTTATATAAGATTTTTTATTTGCTATTAGTATAATTCTATGCAAGTACTAAGTTTGTGCTTGCAAAGAAAACAATTTACACATCTTTTTTTCTTACGGAAATCCACTGTATTTTATACGCCTATGAATCATCAATATGTTTCGAATGCTTTTGCGATGTAACATATATATTCAAAGCAATAAGGAGAAAAAGTAGCAAGATGCACAACGATTTCTATTCTTGAAGTTACATAACAGAAGAAAATAACGTTAATGCAAATATCGTAATTGTAATTAATAGTATATAGAATGGGCTTTATCGTTCGAAAGATCAATTTTTGTTAATATTACTTTTTTTTCAATTTTTACTAAGAAGTATTGATTTTACATACACAGAAAACATTTATACATGTATATATACACATACGTACATATATATATGTATATATGTATAGCATCATCAGATTCTCTCATTCAAGTTCACAAAACACAGCACATTATGAAAGTAATCGTTTGGCAAGACGGTGCCTGATTTCCACGTATACTAGATACCACATTTATAAATTACATCTTGTCTGTAATAGGAACTCAAGTAAGAATTGTAAAAATATCGAATGTAAGGTACACGTGTGACCTGCTTTATATTCTTTAATATATATATTTACACTTTGAAAATGTTATAATCACAAATTACTTTCAATATTCGAATTTTTCATTAGCAAAGAGTTTCATTTTCGATTTTTAATAAAGAATCTTTACCTTTAAAAAGAATGAATATAATATATGAATATAAAAATTGCAATTTCATATAAACTGAATAAATACGCGAAATTAATTATATAAACGTTATGAAAAATAGGCAGCAAATTAATCAAACGAATAATTTCTGTAATGTACATATTAATAAATAATTTAGATATCTTGTATAATACCAATTTTATAGAAAAAGATATAACGCAATAAGAATATTCTTATTTACGTTATATGAATGTATTTGTGTATTTTACATTATTCTTTTTTTCTTTCTGTGTTTTCTTAATTTTGTTTATAAATGCAATATATAGTGTATCCGTAGAAACAGTATTTTTTTTTTCCTGGATCACATCAAAACGATTCTTTTCAATAAGAATAGATACAAAGACAAGAAAATATTCACAAGACAATTTTCGGTTCGCAGCGTCTAAACACGTAAACGCTTAATTCGCATATCCTTATATATTTTTTTTTTTAATTGGAATTCTACTTAAAATTAATTCTTCGATTTTTTCGAAATATTCTATTTATCATCTTTTTCGATTGGATCTTCTTTTTTTTTTTTTTTTATTCTATTTTTTGTTATAGATCATAAATTGTGAGATCCATTTATTTAGCTATCGAAACTCGTCCAGGCGTACAAACAACAGACATCTACTCAATATACATGCGAATTGCATGACTACTTTATGATTTCTGAATATAAATATACTGCCGTATGTATCATTCAAATCTAACTTTTAATGCTGACTACTTATAAATGAAGAATATTAGGAGACGAGGTTATACATTTTTTTTTCTTATTACATAAGATTTTTAAAATTATTCACTTATTATTGTAATAATGATGTCGGTCATAGTAATACATTTTACATACATACATACATATATATGTACATATATATGTATATATACGTATATATATATATATATATATAAATATACATGAAAAACAAATTTGTAAAAACGTACAAGAATTACACTATCTTGGCACTTATTTCATAAATAATAAACATTAGTTTTAACATAAAATTTATAGAATAATAATCTCAATTTATTACCTCGTTCCTTCATCTCCTTGTAATAGTAATAATAGTTTTGCAGTGAAGATACTAGTACTAATAATAGTAGCAGTTGTGTAATAACATTAATGATAGCAGTAGCAATGGTCATTAATTAACTATTCAATGAATTCAACGATCAAACAAAAGGACTGGACAGTTGCGTATACATTTGCATATATTCCAGCGAAAATCGATTGCTTGTTGCACTGTTTTTTCTATATCATTCTAATACTACTTTATATTTTTTCTTTTGGGTTTTCCTTACTTCTATTTTGTTAATCAGTCACAATATATATTTGAGTAAGAAAACCCACTTCTATAGCTAAGATTTTAATCGATTCTCACTGAATTAAAATTTGTTCTTCAAGATATGATTAGCATAAAATATGGTTCTTAAGTTATATGCATTATTATAGCTTAATTTTATATTTCCATACAAGAATCTTACTTCTCTTCAAATTTGATAAAATTTTTCATAATACACGAAAGATAAAGCTATTCCGCATAAATTGAAATTCTATAATATAATATAATGCAGGGACAGAGATAGAGATAGAAGGAGATGAAATAGAAATAGAGACAACCAGAGAGAGAGAGAGAGAGAGAGAGAGAGAGAGAGAGAGAGAGAGAGAG
>NW_006263588.1:204074-204324 GCF_000469605.1 Apis dorsata
ATACATTTTACAAAACAATTGTAATATTTTTTCGCATACAAAAGAAGTGACAAATTTACTTTGCATCATAATTATTATAAAATTATAGACTTTGTTATTTTCTTTCTTTCTTGATTCAAGATACGAAAAACAGATAAATGAAAAATAGAAAAAGATATTCATTTTCGTTAACGTCTAACTAAAAAGCGGTGGGATCTATTAAAGTTTAACAAAAAAAAAAAAAAAAAAAAAAAAAAAAAAAAAAAAAAAA
>NW_006263588.1:204554-231217 GCF_000469605.1 Apis dorsata
AATGTTTTTTTGTTTGATCGGGATGTAATAGGTATACAAAGTATACTTCGTTGAAATGATTAAATTAAAAATGTTAAAGCCTAACGAAAAAATAAGTTTCGATCTCATGAAATTCATAGATTGGAAATATTTATGCACACATTCGTTTCACTCGTCATTACGGCAATTAAAATAAAGTTATAGATTCAACTTTCGAATCTACATACTTATTAATCGATATTTATATCTTTGCCGTGCATTTGCAAATGCACCCTCTTCTTTACTGAATTTTGTCGCAAGACTTAGGAAGAGGGATTTGTCCATGTTATATTCATATTAATCGCTTCTTTTGGTCCTGTTCTTAATAAAAAATAAATATTATAATTTTTCCATATTTTTCCAACAAATAAATCTTTTTTCAGGCCTGTTACTTACCTATAAAAGCGAATTAATGAAATGTTCAAAATGTAAGTTCTTCAGTATTTTCAGCATCAGATGATAATTCTTGACGTAATATTTCCATACATGATTTCGGAATAAGAGTACCAACTATTTTTAAACCTTCATCTATAATAAAAAAATAAAAAAAAAATAATTAAAAAAAAATTGTAACAATTCTTTAATTTTAGTTTTGAAAAATTACATTTAAATTTTCCATAAAACTTACCAGTTCGTAAGCGTACAACTTGCATTTTAGTATTATGAGCAGAACGTGTCGCAAGAATGCTTTCAACTCGACTCCATACGCTTAATACCGAACCTGATAATACATTATAGGAACGTCTTCGAAGTCCAACCTCACAATCCATACCAAGAGTTGCATTTTTACAATTGCCACGCCAATAAGCGTGTGAACATGTATCTACAGATGCTTCGTATTGTTGTGACCAATGTGGTTCTGCTTCATCTGAAGATACTTTCTTATATTTTTTCTCTAATTCACCTAGAGTTTCTTGTCTTAATTGTAATCCTGTATTGGGTCTTTTAACAAAAATATAGATCAGAATACAAACAAATTTAAATTATTAATTATTTTCTTTTATAATAGAACTCCATTTATCCGAATTAATACTACACAATACTTGATTTATGGAATATATTCCTAAATTTTTATAATCTAATCCATCTAATACAACACTTACATTAACTTATGTCTTATGTTTCTTTCTTAGCATTAATAATTTTTTGCTTTTTATGTAATAATTTATTCTAATATGAACAGTTAAATTTAATTATAATATCATAATATTATAAAATTTCTAAATATTTTAAATTAATAATAAATATTATATATTATCAGATTATATAATATATTATATTATATCAGATATTACATCAGATTATATAATATATCAGATTATATATTAAACAATTTTTTATTTCAGAAAAAATTTGTAAATTATTATTTCTAGAGAATATAATGTACAATTAATAATTTACAATTTACAATACTATTTCTATAATATAATTTTACGAATATAATTATATACATCCTAAATTGATTGGGATAAAATAGATATATACATCTTATCATCTAATGATGAAATTATTGCTTCATATTTAAATAAATAAGCAAAAAAAAAAAAATCCAATTTTATGAATTATAGTACTATATATAATTAATATATATATAATATATTACTATGTGCTATTATTATACAAAAAAATTATAGTTACTATTATACAAATAAGAAATAGAAAATCTATAGATTCCTATTATCTGATTAATTCAATTCTTTGTTTTATTTTCAAATTTTAGATAAATAGATAAATGGAATTTTATTATATAATATAGGGAAAAAAATACTATACCTATAAACCATATATAGTTGATCTTTTTTACTCTCAGATTTCTTTTTTCCAGTATCCACTAAAACTGCAAGAATTGCAGTTTGCTTTCCATTACGAATCTGATGACTCAAATAGAATCCTTCCTTGGATCCTGTTAATTCAGAACATTTGTCCATCGATTCAGCCCAATTCATTCCACGTTCGACATGAACAACATGAAGTTCAGTTGGTGCCTTTCCAGTAGCATGTTTCCGCAGAAAACGATACAATTTAACTCGTTTTACATTCTCACCAGATGTACCAAGATCAAGAATACCCATATCAAAACGACCAGTTTTTTTTGCTTGTGTGACAATTGCGTTTAAAGTATCAGTGAAATATTTAAATAATCGATTTTGTAAATCAACTGGCATACCAAGAATACGATTTAAAAATTTTGACATATTGTTATAATCTTTATCCAATGTAAGTACACCTGGCGTACTCTCGCTATTACAAATTAAACCAACACCAACTAATGCGTCAGCTACATCCTTAAAGAAGTCTCCTTGATAATCTTGTGGTGGTGGTACAAGCGGTGGTTCATATCTAATATTTCATTTTATAAAAAAGTATTTTAATTTACTAAAATATATTAAATGATATATAAATATATCTTATAATAAGATATAAAAAATATACGAACTTCATTATAGTTCTCATTGTTGCTTCAAGTGCTGCACGACCATATTTGTTATCAATATTGAATTGTGAGAGATCTCTAGTTTCTGTAGCCCTTCTATCACCATGCGTGAGAGCTCCGAGACTTTCAAGACGTTTTGCAACAATAGATGCAAATCGTCGTTCACCAGCCAAATCCGAAATAAGAAATATGTATTCCGGCGCATTTACTTGATTAGAACGATGTGTTCGTCCGAACTGCTGTATTGCTCTGTCTGCGCTCCATGGTAATTCAAGAGTGATATGCACACGTCGCATCTGATTTCTCGCTCGCCTATCACTTTGTAATGATATACCACTACTAGCTGCTTCTGAGATAATAGCTACTGTTTTTTCACCATCCATAAATCTATTACAATATTAAATTATTAAAATTTATTTGTCTGAAAGTAGATTTCCTTTTTTAAATATAATATTTAAATAAACATTGATTGTGTACCTCTGTTTCTCAGTTAAATTAAGAGTTTCTAATGGTACATCCACTTCAGATCTGGATTCATATTGAATAGTACCATCTTCTGTTTGAACAACTCGTCCTTTCCTGCCAGTCATTTCAGCCACATTTTCTGGTCCACCAAACTCATCGATTAATTGATCTAAAGTATTTGGTGGCAATCGTTCTCCCAATTCTTCAATTTGCGATAATAATTCTTTCTTCATAGTATAAGCACGTTCTACGGCATCTCTTGATGGTGCTCGATTACGTGTTGTTCCAGCTCCCATTGGACCTAAATAATTTATAAATATATATAACTTGGAAATATTTTTAAGAACATGAAATATATACCGCTTCGTTTCTTCACTGGTTTTTTTTGTTTTTTAGCGCCCTTCTTCCTTCGCCTTCCATCACCTGAATCTATAATGTAAATAATAAATAATTAAAATATTTTTATTTTACATTCGAATCGAATTTAATTTTAATGATTTGTGATATTTACCAGAGTCTGATTCACTGTAATTAAAAGAAGAATCTGAAGTGATATTGCTCTCCTCATCGGTCTTGTGATCATCCTCGCTCTCACTACCACTTTGCTTATATTCTGAGCCAGAACTATGTCCACCATTTCTTTCGTCATCCGTAAAATCGTCATCAGACGGAAATGTACGAACTCTTTTTGAAGCCCGTTGAGCAGCCTGTCGTATTGGTTTTCTTTTACTTCCACTTGCAGAACCACCTGCACCATCAATATCATCGAGATCGTCTAATCTTTGCATTTTCGATGGTTCAATACCAAGAACTCGTTGTATGTGATTACGATCTGATGCTGGAAAATGTTTTTCTACTAATGTTTGAAGCACTCCTCTAAAATAAAAAAATTCATGTAAAAGATAATTTTTTTGTATTTAAATATGTAAAAAATTAAACGATAAATTTACTTTGCAGTGGAAACGAAATCGCTTAATTCACCATCATCGCGTTCCAATTGTTCCAACGTACGAGCTTCACCAGTAGATTGTAAACCGATAACTACGCATTTTCCACATTTCACGGCTTCTCGTGCAACTGCTACAGCATGTTTCACTTTAGCTGCAATGCACAGATATTTAAAGAAACGTTGATGGGATGACCAGAATTGTCCCCACATAGTTTTTTTCATACGATTTTCAGCATCTAACAATTCTGCTGATTCTTGAAACCTATGCATTGCTTCAACCCACTGTAAAAATTTATTATTTAAGAGATTATTACTTATTAATTTAGAGTTTTTATTTTAATACTCACAAGACGAACGGAACGATCATAGATGTCAGTAAATTCTTTGGATAATGGTACTTCTTCTATTTTAAAAGCTACACCATGAAAACTAAGTTGTCGAGCGATGTACATGCCTCGAAGTTTCATGTCCATTGCTACAATTTCCATTACACCAACTCCACGCTTTTCCACAGCGGTAATAAAATCATTGAATTCAGGAAATGGTGTTCCTTCACCCCACATACCTAATCGAACCATATAGGCCATATTACGGGGCTCAGAAGCACCCGTAGCACTGGCATATACTACTCTAGCTTTGGGAAGCTTATTCTGCAACTCTAAGACTGTTAAACCTAGAATATATCAATAGAATATGATATATATTAAATATAATATTAAATATATATGTATGTCTTTAATTTAAATAATATATTTAATACATATACCTGTTTTTGTAGGTTTTGAACTTCCTGTAGGACATAAATTTTTAGCCCGATGACATTCATCAAAAATAATTAATCCATCAAAATCTTCACCACACCATTGTAAAAGCTGTTTCAATCGACTCTTATACTTTCCACCACTTTGAGAAGATTCTCCAATTAGAGCTGAATATGTACTAAATATTACTCCTTTCTTTACGTTGCCATTTACTGCCGACGAAATTTTTGCGTACTTAAATTTGTTTAAAGCATGAACCTAAGAATATAATTTATAGTTTATATTCAAAATTAAAATTATAAGCAATTAATAATTTATATAATATAAATATATATAAAATTCAATAAAATATTTTTAATTTAAATAAGTACCTCAATTTTTGATGCACCGATATCGTTTAAATCACGTTCAGCATCATATTTAAGGTCATTTGAAACTGATACCCAAATAGCACGTTTTCTTCCTTTCAAATAATTTTCAAATATAATTCCAGCTATAGTTCGTCCTTTGCCGACTCCTGCACCATCACCGATAAGAAAACCAGCACGCGTACTATCTGGTAAGAGATGTTCGTGCTGTTGGGACGCATATGTTATTGATTCAAGTTGCAACGCGGATAAAGCTCCAGTTCGTATCGTTTCTTCAGGAATCGAAAGTTTGTACCAAACATCTGTTGGTTCAACACTAGATAATGATGCGGTTTCCACGACAGGATCTGGATGCTTTCGTCCGAGCTTAACTATAAAACATCATATTAATTCAAAAATTATATAATATCACATAACATATTTTACATAATATATCAAAAATAAAATTAAATACGTTTGGTTGGCATATAATCAGAATATGTTTCCGCAACACCCATATCTTCATCATCCACTTCTTCTTCTTCTGGTATAGTTGGTTGTATATTCATTTTTGCAGGATCTCCAGAATTCATCCATAATTGAGCCATACCTTTGCCTAAAATAATATTTCAAATTAATATTATAATATATTATTAAATATTATAACATTATAATTTTATTATACAGTAATTAATAATATTAAATTTATTATAATTGATATAATTAGCGATATAAACGATATACTTTAATTTCTAATATAATTAATTCTAATATAAATTTAAAAAATATTAAAATGTGAACAATACCTGATAGTCCAGCTGGCCAATTTGGGTGTAAACCATTTTGGTTTAACAATTGTACAAGAGGATTAACTCCCATGTTCATTCCAGGCATACCCATAAAACCACTCATTAAGCTCATATCCATGTCTAAAATATATAATAAATATAATATAAAATTGTTTTTAGTAATTTTTTTAGTAATTATGATAAAAATAGTATTATTTAAAATAATTATAATTAAAATATAATAGTTAATCGCATTTACATTACTATTATTAATGTTATATACAATACAATGGAACAATAAACATATAAATTCATTATACAAATACATTTTAGTTGCAAAACAATAATGTATGTGCATAATTAACTCATACATACATTGATCATAATATATTGTTTCTTATTGCAAATAAAATGAATTAATTTGATGTTATCATTAAAAAGAATTAATAAAAAATATTTTATACTTACTTGGTGGAAAAAAGGCTGCAGGATTGAAACCTGCAAGAGTTGCTAACCCTGGTGGAAAATATGGTCCACCAGCAGCAGCTAACTGACCTAATTGACCTAATTGACCTAATTGGTTTGCATTAACAAAACCAGGTGGTGTACCTTGTGATCCTCCTACACGTACCATTTCATAACCAGGTGTTGCTGTTTTAGTTACCAATCCACCAGGGATTTTATTACCAAACTTCTGATTTAACACTGTTCGAAAAATAAAATAAGATCAAGAATATATTTTTTTATAATATTGTTTATTAAAATAGTTCTTACTATTTAATGCTCCTTGTCCTTTAGCCATAACATTAGATGGTGCATCTGCAGGCTTCTCATCTTTAATATTTGCAATTCCAGTAGCAGTGGCAAGATCTTTACCACCACCTAATGAAAATTATATTAATATATATAATATATATATATATATATATATTATATATATATATATTATTGTTTTTTTAAATTATTTTTTATTCAAAATATGAAATATTTACCAGGTACACCCATGTTATCGGGATCTTCATCTTCATCACTGCTGCTATCTTCATTCATTGCGTCCTTATCCCTTTTAGTTGACTAAGAAAAATTTTCTCAATGTTTTTAAAGCACATAATATCATTACTATGTGTTAATTTATTATTATTCAAAAAATAAAATCATTATTTAAATTATTATCATCATTATCGGCATTCTCGAATTATAATAAAACAATGGATCAAGCGTATATTTCAATATATTTTTATATTTGATCCATACTTTGTTTTTTTTATACTTTTAAAATATCATGTAATTATCTTACATTTTTATCCATAAATATAAATATATATTAAATCTAAAAACAAAAATGTCGAAAACTATCGTATATACCGATATAATACCGTGATTTATATTTTGATTAAAAAAAAAGTGAACAAAAAAGTGAAAAAAATAACAAGGATGTCGAGATTATGAACTTGTTTAATTTCAGGAAAAAGCGGGAGAGATATAAAATAAGGAAAGGCAGAATCGTATGTTATTTAAAATTACATTAGGGAGAACCATATATATTCATATACAAAATCATCGCATCTATAGGTTAGTCGTGCTAAGAAATGCACAAAGAAATACGCACTGCATGAAAGAAGCGCGCTTTCTTCTAAACGTATCAATGAAACTACTGTAAACAAAAGCTCACCATGACAGAAGATTCCTTTAAACTCCTTGCGATTACAGAAGAAGGTAAACACGATATCTCGATGAAACACCGACGATGAATAATTATCTTTACTGTGTAGTTGAAGATGCTGACTATGACAGTGCACGAGACACTTTTTTTCCTCCCAAGAATCTTGTGTGTCGTGTCTCGTCAAATGGACATCATTCAATAACAATTGAATGGTTGGTGAATTGTGCGAACTAGGAAATCACAGTGTAAGAACTTACTGTGCGTTTAAATCGAGCCATTTATGTGATCTAAACCGAATATATACTTGAAACGCGTTCGCCAAACACGGCTGCCGCCATCTTGGCTTTCGCCCGGCCCACGGTGCACCGCGATACAAATACAAAAACACACGCGCTAGCTATGGCTGCTGCTTTCAGAATATGATCATGCAGCGTTGCCAAATGTATTCATTTAAGGGGACATTCTCAGGAGCGCGTTAACTAAAAAATTACCTTTCTTTTAAAAAAAATAATTGATCAATATATTTTCTTCGATTCAATTAATAATATTATTTAATAATTACAAAATTAGCTAGATATTTGAAAAAATAAAAAAATAAAACTATATGAGAGCTTCCAATACGAATAAAAAGAGCAGAAAATTCTGACATCTATCGACTATTTCGTAACTACATTTTTCATGACAATGCATGCAAATTTAAAGCGAACAGTGAAACAAACGAGAATCGGTGTAAATGATATTAATAAGGCTTTTAGACGTAACATGCAATTCTAATAGCTCGAAATAATCTTAAATGATTGGTTGTCATATATTAAAATAATTTTAAAGTATTTTTTTTTAATCAAATAAAATTTCGATTGACGTATTTATTTGTAATACCATTTAAATAAATAGTTTGTCGATTTAGTTGTTCTTCTGTAGTTTGTAGTACAAATCACACGTCACTGTAACGAAAAACACAAAATAAATAGAGAGACAAATTTTTGATACGTAATAAAATGAGTTCTACAATTTTAATAATTGCTTATATGAACACGTGTAGTTTTAAATCACAATGAACAGTAAACAAACCATGCATATCGCGTATCATGTGTTCGTAAGCGCGTGGTTACACTTAAATGAAGCATATAGAAACTTGGCAACGCTGTCAAGGCGCCGCGCTGATCGTTAGTTGATTTAAAGTATCCGCGGTAAAAAGAAAAGAATACATCAGCTAATTCTATATAGAAATGATGAATAACGCGAATTTCAATAAATTTAGATTTGTCTGCGAAAATTAAAAGATTATAAATAGTCATTTTACTAAAATAATATGTGTTTATTTAGTATTCTGCAATTGCTTACCTAAATCTATCTAAAAAATAACATCGTTCTAATACGATCGATCCGAGCTTCGCGCCGCTCACGGCGACATCTAGCGACAAATGCATACAACTAAATAACATAAGAAAATTATTTGATTTTGTTAATTTAAATCGCGAAAATAAAATACAAATATTTAAATTTATATATTTAATTCATAAAAATATCACTGAGTATAAGACATTATCTTTTTTAATCTTTTAATTGTTTTATTTTAATATCTTATTTAAATATTATTCATGCAAATTAAATTTTTTTTCATTGTGATATTTATAATATATAATCTCAATATATATTCTTTGAACAATAGTATTATACATATTTTTGGATATTTATATAAAAATAAATAATGATTTTAATTATATATATGCATATATTTAATATTTTTAAAAGAGAATATTAGTAAAAATATTATGTATATTTTGAAAATATTTATTTAAAATTTTTAAGATTTGGCAGCTGAATTTTAAAATTTGATATATTTTTGTATTACTGTAAAAAATATATTAATGTAAAAAAACATGCAAATTAGTATCATGAAATCATACTTTATGAAATGTATATAAGTCTATAAAAATATATAAGTTTATAAGCCTATAAAAATCTATGCAATTATTCAAGTATCAATTTTTAATTAATTGATTAATAATAAATTATTAAAAATAAATGATAAAAATAAATAAGCAAGAATGTTTATAATTAATATGTAAAATACATATTAATATGTAAAACAACAAATATAATTTAATATGCAAAACATACAAGTAATATCTAATTTAATAATAGTGTATCCTAGTATAATATGCAATGGCGGCATATCCGGTATATTATTTCAATGTTGTTTGTAATTTATAATTAATGGTTCGTGTTCTTGAAAAAAATGCTTTAAACAAATTAATAAAATTGTTAATTACAACGATAAATTATTTATTTTTCGATTTTAAATGTTACTTTATATTTATATGTATAAAACGAATGTAGAAAAAAATATAGTGAGTGTGAAAATTCGAATTAATAAAAATCATTTATATTAAGCATACTAGTATTGAAGAAATGCTCGTATCGCGTAACTAGAATTTTGTATGAGAAGAATAAATTCAGTATTTGTTCATTATATGAAAAAATCAAGGGATAATATGGTGAAAGGTAGGAATATGATTCTAAAAAATTCATGTACACTTTCACTGAAGATTTTGTTTCAATAATCAGGTTATGTTTTGATAGATTTCACTTCTTTTCTCTCCATTTTGAATGTTATCTTAAATGCTAATTTCTCAAAACTTTATTTAATTCATATTTAATTTGTTTATAATAAATTGTCTTAAATTTTTATTCATATATATCAAAATGCATTTTTAATCATTCAACGATATATTCGAAAATATATTTATAAATTAAACTAAATTTTCTTTTATAAATATTTTATATTTTGTAGTTTATTCATAACATTTATTATAATTAATTGTTTTTAATTAAAAAAAATACAATATAATATAATTTTTATTGCAATAATTATTTTACGAAGCTTCAGAAATCATAGATAAATTGATACGCGCATATACTATGACAATATAACATTTGTAGATATATATATAATTGTATATATTTTTTTTAAATATAATAATTAGATATAAATTTCAATAATGACATAATATACATAATTCAATATATATAACAAAAGAAAAATATTAAGTTAAAATTATATATGTCTTTTATATGTTATAATATTTAATATTATTATATTCTGAAAACTTATGAATTTTATACATATCTTAATTTAATTATAGGACGGCGAAAACGTATGCAAACAAAAAACACAGGTCGTACAAAAGTTAATGTTTTATCCACTCAAAATGATATAAATCAATCACCAATGAAAAAGGAAACCAAACTAGATGATACTAAAAATGTAAAAAAAGTTAATTCAGATGAAATTCATTCAACACATAAGTCACCTGTATGCATAAGTTCCTTTTTTTATACACAAGTATGTAATTTATTTCAAATATTATGAAAATTATATTGATACAGATATATATAATTATTATTATTATATATTACATTATTATATTAATATTATATTATTATTATTTATATAATTATTATTTATGTTTAATATTAATAAATTATATTCATCTTTTTAATTTATTTTTATATATTATGCATGTATTTTTTATATATTATATGCAAAAATAATTTTTTTTTTTATTAAAATTATGGTTTTGAAATATAGATTACAGATATTTCTAAAAATAAAACTTCTATAGTGCCTATTGAAGAAAGGTTTTATAGAAGTGAAAAAATCAATGCAGTACAAAATGATATTCTTACTGATGTTGGTCATTTCAGAACAGATGGTAATATCTTATATTTTTATATTCTAATTATTATATTCTATTTTATAATCTTATATTCTATTTTATATTCTATTATATAATCAATATATATTTATATATTAATATTTAAATAATGTTTCAGAAACACCTGTAGCAGTACCTATACATGGTCCATCAACACCGCACAGAATTAATATGCCAAATGATCAATGTGAAGACTTAGATGAAAGAAATACAAATGATAATAAGTCTAAAAAATCTATAGCTCCAACACTTCATTTAGAACAACAAATTTCAAAAAAACCTCCTAATCGTGGCCGTAGAAAATCAAACAATAATCATTCTAGTGCAATTTATGCATTAGATTCTACAAATATCAAAAGTACAAATCACAAGCTTACTGATTACTTTCCAGTACGTCGTAGTGTCAGGAAATCTAAGAAAGCTGTATTAGAAGAAAAACAACGTGATATGGAAAACAAAGTGCTGTGTCAAGTAGAGGAAGGTTTAGAAGTAAGATAAATTCATAAAAAAAAAAATGTTATTGTTTTGTTATTCCATAAAATGTTCTTTGTTAGGTAAGATATTTTGCTGGTAAAGGTCGTGGAATAGTAACAACGCGAGAATTTATGAAAGGAGAATTTGTAGTAGAATATATTGGTGAATTAATTGATCAAGTAACAGCAAAGAAACGTGAAAAAATATATGCACTAGACCAAAATACTGGATGTTATATGTATTATTTTCAACATCGTAATCATCAGTATTGGTTGGTATTTTCTAAATTTTTTCTAGAATTATTATAAATTATTAGTTATTTATAATATCACATTTTTAGCGTTGATGCAACAGCAGAAACTAATAAATTAGGTAGATTAGTAAATCATTCAAGAAATGGTAATTTAATTGCACGAGTCATAGAAGTAGAATCAACACCTCATCTGGTACTTACAGCAAAAGAAAATATACCTATTGGAGTAGAAGTAACATATGACTATGGAGATCGAAGTCGCGAAGCTATTCGTCATCATCCATGGTTGGCATTATAGCGCTATCAATCAATTAATTACAATAGCATGATATATTGTATAGCAAAATTCGTTCATTTGATTTTGTTCCTCCTATGAAGGAACAATAAATATATAAAAAACTTTAGTTGAATTTTATGAAAAAGAGTACATAAAAAAGAAATATATTCATGTACCTTTGCTTTAATATGACATATATATAATTATGCATTTCTTTATCTATATAATAAAGAGACAAAGAAGAGAAAATTATAGATATTAGATATCTTATGAAATAAACAGTATAGTTCAATAGTTTTATTATATTTTAATTTTCATTTGTCAAAAATGCCAAATTTGTAAAAATTATTAAAGTTTATTAAAGTTTTTAATTATATATTTTTTTAGTGACTATTGTATTTAATTCATAATTATATGATATTTTTTAATATGATAATTATTATTTGTGATTATATGATAGTTTTGTATTGCAATTCAAAAACAATTTTATGTGCACAAACATGCGCGAATTTTTCATAATTTATGACAAATACTTCTAGTCCTGGATTTAGTCTAGTATTAAATAAAGTTGATATTATTGAACACCTCAAAAAAAAAAAATACTAGATCAAAACTTTTCCTGGCTGAAGGATTTGTGATATATCGATATACATGTCTTCTCTTCTTATTTTTAAATACTTAATTATGTACTTCGATCTCTGTATCACAAAATTTATAAATTAATATTATTTTTTTTTATTTGTCAATTTGTCACTGCCAAATTCTACATCATATGTGAAAAGTAATTCATAAATTAATTTTAAAGATAAAAAAAGTTATATAAAATAGTTTAATTAACAAAAATACAATTTCAGATTTTTTGAATATTAAAAAAACTTAAATATCTTAATTTCTTATATGCAAATAGAAAAGTAAAAAAAAAAAGAAAGAAAAAAATATCTTCATGTTAAAAAAGTAAATTATACATAATATTGATCATATATTATAATTGTACTAAATAAATCTTTAAAAAATTTTGTGTATATCTTATATATAAAAATTTGTACCAATACTTCATCAGTATTTGTTTTATCGAATATAATATTTACTATTAATTTTAAATATATATTGTAATAATTTATACAAATTAATAATTCTTAATTATAACAATCTAACGTCGCGAATTATATTTATGCGATAATTTATTTATAGTTTTAGTAATACATTAGCATTTTTTATAATTATATGATACAAATAAATTTTTAAAAATTAAAATTTTATGTTAATATTAGTACAATATATATTAATTATTGTTATTATCAATAGTATTATATATGACGTAAATTATACAAATATAGCTTTATTTCAATGAAAACCGTAAAAATATATTATTTGTTCTGAATCTGTAAATAAATATCTTGATAACATATATTTTTAGTAAATATTATTATTTATTTTGTTATTATTAAAATGAAAATAATTAAGTTATAATTAAGTATATATAAATATATATAATAATAAATATATATTGCATATTTCGTTATTCAGATTTCATTTTGATTTCTTCATCATCTTCAGAATTTTCGCCGCTACCTATAAAAGTTTCTTCTTCCACTTTTAAAAATGATGATAAACAAGACGAAAATTCTATATTTCTTGGTAAAGGTAACTTTTTTTCCATTAAAATATTCATGTTTCTTTCATTTAAATTTTCTTTACTTTTATTATTCGATTCGATAATATTAGGTTCTTCAAACAATTCGTTTAATTGTTGTTTTTGTGTACAATCAAAATTTTTATTATCATTATGTATTAAAGTATTATATGAAGATATCGATTGAGACGTAAATATTTGCGGAATATCATTGTTTAAAGTATTTTCCTTAATTTTATACATTCGTTGAAGTGCCTTTGATTCTCTTTCAGACATAGATTTTTTCTTATCAATTAAAACATCTTTTAATTCAGACATAAAATTTTTAAATAATGTTTTATCTCGTTTATAATTATACAATGATATTTCATCAGTTGCTTCATTTAAAGGTTTTAAATATTCTTCTTTAATATATTCTTCAAATACTTCATCTATAATTTCCGGTTCTGAATCGATTATGGATTGAATATGGATATTGGAATTTGCAACTGATACTGGAATATTTGTTTCTAAATGATTAACTGTAATATCATTATTTTGCAATTTTACCAAAAATAAATTGCTAAATTCAATAAAATCTTTTGCATTTTCAATACTTTTTTGAGCTGCAGTTAATTTTTGCATTGTTTTTTCCATATAATCTTCGTTCGTTATATTTTCGATTACATCGTTATCAATATCTTGGAGTATTGATAATACATAACTATAAGCCAATTGTAATTTATTAGAAGCTAAATACAAATGCATATATAAATCTTGCCATTGCAATGAATCTGGACTTCTAAAATAATGAAAGCGTATAAATAATGTTATTACATATAAATCTTATTCTTAAATAAAAATATTTTAAAGAAATTTTCTTACTTGTATTTATATGGTTCCAATTTAAAATTATAATAAGCATCGATATGTTCTGATAATTTTTTTTTATACGTAATTAAAGAGATATTTAAAAAATGAATAATATAAGCCAATTTTAATTCGGGAATTTTTTTATATGATTGTCGCCAAATATTATTATCATACGCGATAGCTAACAAATGTAACATCTCAGATTGAGTGAGAATATAAGTATGATATAGAGTCTATTAAAAAAATAATGTAATAATGAATAATTTAAAAAATATTTATATAAAAATTAATTAAAATATATTTATTAAAAATATTTTAATTTAACCTTTAATTTTTGATAATTTATTTCACCATGTATTTCAAATGATCCACTTTCAAATCTTGTTAATAAATCTTCATTATAAAAATTTACTGGTAATAGTTTTATAAGAATTAAGGAAACATGATAATAAATGCAAGAAATATCTCCCAAATATTTTATTAAACTTTCCATTATAGATGGTAAATATTTTAATCTAGCTGCTGTAAGATCACTGTTGAATTGAATATTAATATTAAAAATAATATTATATAAATTATATAATAATTTAATGAAATTTGAAAGCTTACGAAAACTGTTGAGAATTTTTCCCTTTATTTAATTTTATTTTGTATCCATATTTTAAAATTTTCATTCCTTTTCTACAAACATCAAAGAAATCATTTTGTAAAGATACAACTGATTTTAAGTCCATATGTATCCTTATTCTTAAAAATTCCATACAACTAATATAATATAATATAGCTAATGTAAATAAACTAGCTGAAGTTCTATATTGAGTATAACAAGATATGTATAATGAAGATGATAAAATTGTGCCAAATAAAATAAATTTAGATGTTATAATTCTGTAAAAAATGTAATATGATTATTATTTTAATTTTTATAAATAAATTAGTAACAAATTTTGCTTATAGTTTAAGTAATTTTAATTATTTTATATAATTTAATTAGTAATATTTTATATAACTTAATAAATTAATTATCTAATAATTACCTCCATGGCTTACAATCATATTTATCAAGAAAATTATATATTGCACAACCATGATCATTTAAAAGAATTTTTGTATTTAAAATAGTTTCCACTTGTTTTTTTGATATACTATCATCCTAAAATAAATTAAATTTTATATAAATAATATTATAATAGTATATAAATATATGTTTTATTATTTGTATAATAAATTATGTTATGCACATAATTATTAATCATACCTGAATTATTTTCAAATACATGATATATAACTTTTTAAAAATGTTTTTTACATTGAATATAAAATCCTAAAAATTTGCAAAATTTTTTTTTAATATATTATGTTATTATATTATATATTATTTATAACATACATTGTACATTAATTATTACTTTATGAAAAATAACTTACAAATAGTTTGAAATATTTTTTTTCATTTTTTAATGTTAATTTTTCTATTGTTACACTTTCAAAGTCAGTATAACCTAATTCATATAAATGTTTATATAAAGATGAATTCTAAATAACAATATAAAATAAAATATTAAATAATAATATTGATTATTGATCAAGTTTATTATATGTTTTTAATACCTTTATAATAACATCTTCATCTTCATTATTAATATTATTAGAATTCATGATAATATTTATAATAATAATGAATTAATATTTAAATAAAAACAAAAATCCAATTGTGATAAGATATAAAGTAATAAATATAAAGTTTCATTATTAAAATATATATTATAAATCTTAATCAATACATTTTAAATTTCAAAAAACATATTTCACATATTATTTTATTATTTTTTCATTGTGCATATTGCATATTTAGTTTGAACAATTTCATTTTTATTCTTACACAATTTCTAACTATAATATTAATTTATTTAAAGTATAGAAAACTGTGGAACTAACCCCATTATTATTAGAACTCTAAATCTCTAGTATACTTTGCAATTGTGTAGATGTTATAATTGTGTATAAGTATAGGTTAGTTTTGAAAATATATGTTTTTATATATATTCCTTCTAATAAATCATAAAAAAAAGTTCGTATACTTTTATATGTTTTATTTATATGTTACATATTATATATAGTTAAATAATGAGAAATTTAATAGTGACACAACGTGCTAGTCGCGCTTTAAATATATTAGAAAATCAAATTTCAAATTTGAATGACTTAAAAGTATTATATACTTTCAATTCAAATAATGATGATTTTTATATACTTTTAAAAAATAAGTTATATAAAATTCCATCGAATCATATAGAAGACATAAGTTCTTTTACTTTTGATGAAGATTTAGAATTCGTTAGTTTGGAATATTGTAGCATATCGCAAGTATTGTACGGTGCCTGTAAATCCGGTAATATTATAAAAATAAATATAGAATCCGAATTTAAATATGAATCGATAATTCAATTAGACATAAATTTGCAATGCATGAAATTAAGTCCTGATCACGAAATCATTATATTAATTACAATTAATGATATTATGATTACAATGGTATCTTCTACTTTTCAAATAATATCAAAGATAGATTTACATGCACAATATTTTGGTCATAAACAATTTGTAACTGTTGGTTGGGGTAAAAAGGAAACCCAATTTCATGGATCTGAAGGAAAAAATGCAGCAGTTGTTAAAATAACAGAAATTAATGAAAATAATCTGGATGATGGAATGTGTAGAATCACTTGGCGTGAGGATGGTTCATTATTTGCAATTGGTTTTTTACACCATAAAATTAGACAATTTAAAGTATTTAATAGAGAAGGTATTTTACAATATACCAGTGAATTTGTTAATGGTTTAGAAGAATCATTGTCATGGAAACCATCTGGTAGTTTAATTGCATCAACACAGATATTACAAAATAAACATATTGTTGCATTCTTTGAGAAAAATGGCTTAAAACATAGAGAATTTTCACTTCCATTTAAACCAAAAGAAATTAAAGTATATGTCAATTTATAATCATTATTATTTTTAATAAATTCAAATAACTATTATTAATTTAGAATTTATATTATAGGTAAATGATTTATTTTGGTCTCCAGATTCAGAAATTTTGACTATTTGGTATCAAATTCAAAAAGATTCTTCTTCAGTTTTACAATTATGGGTGGAAAATAATTATCATTGGTACTTGAAACAATCTATTAACTTTCCTATGAATAATTCATTAATATGTGTAACATGGAGTATTACATCCTATTCTAAAAAATTGATTTTTTTAACATATAAAGAACTTATTACTTGTGATTATAATTGGTCTGTTGATCATAGTAGAGGCACAACTATACATGATAAATCTGTTATTGGTGTGATTGATGGAAATAAATCATTAATGACTGGTTTTAGAATAGGAATTGTGCCACCACCAATGGCACACAAAACTTTAGAAACTAATGAATTCATAAATGCTCTTGTTTTTGCACCAAATATAAAAAGCAAAACTACTTGGATAGATAGTAACACATTTTTTTGTGTTTCTGCCAATAAGAAATTAATATTTTATAAACATTTAATGGTAAATATAAATAAATTATAAATTATTTTAATTACATAAAATAGAATTATGTATTTTTTAATATACTATTATGATTAAATTATATATTTTTAATATTATATTATTAATATATTTATTAATAATATGTTAATTAATGTATTTATTATTAATATATTTAAAAAATTCATTTATTTAGGATTCATTCTTATTAGACTATGAACATATAGGAACATATGACATTAAATGGAATGTTTCATTAGAATGTGAAAATTCCTTCTATAATATGCATCATTTTTTATGGCTTGATGAAACTAGTGTTTTATGTTCATTGTCAATGAATGATCAAAGTTTTCTTTGTGTTTTAATATTAGATGCAATAAAAGATCCAATTCAAGGACAAGTAATATTAAGGTATATTCATGCAAACAATTTCATTTAATTTAAAAAATAGAATAAACTAAATTTTAATTAAAATTAATAGTTTTTTTTAATGTTTATAGACAAATATATATTATGGATGGTTTAATTCAACATATAGTTTCTTCTCCTGATCCAAAAGAAGCATATATAATTGTAGAGAATTCTATTGTAAAATATACAAAAGAAACAGAACTTATTCCAATCAATATACAATTGCAAGAATATACATATAAAATAGAAATTGTGAAAATTGATACAAAGCATGCAATATTGTCATTATATCATAGGAATTGCTTTGCAATTAATGGAGAACAAATTGCTAATAATATCACAAGTTTTTTTGTTCATTCAGAATTTTTATTACTCACAACTACACAAAATACTTTAATATGTGTTAATTTAAATGAGAATGATTTTGAAGAATTAACAAAACAGAATTTAACCATAAAGCCATGGGAAAATCATCTTAATGAAAAATCGTTTTCAAGTATAGTAATGATTTATAATCAATTCTTAAATATATTAATATTAATATTCTAATTAAGTTTACAATCAATATTTTCAGATTTAAATATTAGAAGATTAGAAAGAGGATCTCAGTTAATTGCTGCTATTCCAAAAGATTCGAAAACTATTTTACAAATGCCTCGTGGAAATTTAGAATGCATACAACCAAGAGCATTATCTTTACATATTATTGGATTTTATTTAGATAATTATGATTTTTTATCTGCATTTAATTTAATGCGAAAACAAAGAATAAATTTAAATTTGATTTACGATCATAATCCACAAAAATTTATCGAAAATGCAAAACAATTTGTTGAACAAATTTCTAAAGCAAATTGGTTAAGCTTATTTTTATCTGAGTTAACAAATGAAGATGTTACTACAACAATATATGCAAATTATTATCGAAAATATCGATTGAAATCAAATTGTGAGATAAATAAAATCGAATTGATTTGTAATTTAATAAGAAATATTATGGAAGAAAGAAATAATAATAATCAGTTAATTCAACCGATATTAATCAGTTTAGTAAAAGATAAAAAAAAACAAGGCATGGAAGCTGCATTATTAAAGATAAAAGAAATTCAAAAGTTGGAAGAAAAAGTAATGAAAAATGAAAAATATATAAGTTCTGATGAAGCTTTGAAATATTTATTGTACATAGTAGATGTAAATGTTTTATTTGATATAGCTTTAGGAATGTATGATTTTGATTTGACCATGTTCATTGCATCTAAATCACAAAAAGATCCTAAAGAATATATTCCATTTTTAAATAACTTGAAAAAACTTGATGAGAATTATATGAAATATTCTATTGATTTACATCTAAAACGTTATGAATCTGCTCTTGAACATATTGCAAAAGAATCAAATAGATTTAACGAATGTTTAAATTTAATACGTAATTACAATTTATATATAAAAGCTTTAAAATTATTTGACAAAAAGAGTGAAGAGTATAAGGAAATAGCCAAAATTTATGGAGAATTTTTCTTAAAGAAACAACAGTATCAAGAAGCTGGAATCATGTTTCATAGGAGTGGTAATTTGAAAGAAGCTTTAAATGCTTATAAATTATGTGGTAATTGGCAAGATGTTATTATTTTATCTACTCAAATAAAGCTAAGGTTAATAGAAATTTTACATAAAAGAAAAAATAAATAAATTGTTGTAAATTTATAAATAAATATTTGATATTAAATTATATTTTAGTGATATGGAAAAACATGTGCTTTACAAGGATCTCACAGAAAATCTAAAAAATAATAAGAAATATGAGGAAGCTGCACATATTTTAATGAATTATTTAAAAAATACAGAAGAAGCTGTAGATTCTTTGTGTAATGGTAAAAAATGGAAAGATGCTATAAAATATGTACATGATATCAAAAATCTAGATTTAATTGGTAAGTTTATACTTTTAAAAATAATACATAAATAATCTTGTGTGTTAAAATTATTATATTTTAGAATCTCGTATAAAATCCAACGTGTACGAATATGCAGATCATGTAATATTTCAAATAGAAAAAAATAAACAAGATTTTCAACGATATAAATCGCGACTTACAATAGTCAGAAACAATATTTCTCAAAAGAATTTAAAATCATACAATGAAATAATTTGTGACAATGAATTGATATGTGCTAAAGGCATTTCAGATATTCTTAGTGATACAAGTAGTATTGCTTGTTCAACTTTAAGTCAAAAATCGAAATTATCTACTTTATCTGGGTAAAAAATAATTTAATTTTTCTTTACGAAATATATTCAATAAATATTAAAAACTAAACATATTACCTATTTATTATTTTTAGAAAAAGCTATAGATCGAGTAAAAATCGTAGAAAACAAGAAAGAAAATTATTAAGTTTGAAAGAGGGTAGTATATTCGAAGACCTAGCATTGATACAAACTTTGTATCAAATTATTAGCAATATATACAAAGAACAGAGTTTGTATATCTATTTTTAACAATCAATTAGAATTTAAATATCGTACAAAACTTATGATGATATTTTTAATTTTAGATGATATATACGCATTAATACAAATACTTGTTTATTTTGGTGATGATGAATATGCTGAAAAAATACAACATTGTATGGAAGAATTACTTCTAACTATAGAAAAAAGTAAATCTGAAATTTGGAACAAATCTGCGCCTTCAAGCCTAATAGAAATGGTATATGTTAAGATATATAACTAATTAAATATAGATATAATTAATTATATCTTTTTTATATTTATTAAACTTCAGGAAAATGCAGAATTTATATCTACGGACTCGCAAGGATTAAGTGTTTGCCAAAAACTGATCGGTAAGTTATTCTTTTTAATTATTTAAAAAACTTTTACTTGAATTATTATTCAAATTTTCAGAATCTTACGTTATACGTCCACCAGAATCTAATTCTTCACCTTGGAAATTGAATATATTTTAATATTTAATTATAATAAATATTTTCAAAAAATATAATTATAGATTATATTTTATAATTTTACAACTTTCCTACTTTTAAGGAAATACATTTATATCCATTTATTTTTTCATTTATTTAATAAATCTCTAAGTTATGCATTGTTAAAGATAATTTTTCTACAAGTATATATGAAATAAAATATGTTACAATAATTATTGAAGTTTATAACAAAGTTTTGCGAGACTAACTCGCAGCCTTATACTAATTTATCGATTTGTATTACAAAACAAATATCTCGATATAAGACTTTAAATATACATATTATAATATAATATTTAAATTTGTATAAGTGATATATGATACCCTGAAAAAACATTATTACAGTTTATTTTCTACTGAAATTTTCTTTACATAAATTTTATACAATATTTACGTTCTAAACGCACAAATAGTTTGGCAAAACGCCAAATATGAACAGCCACGTTCATCGATATAATATTTGTGAAAATATTGATATCAAAGTATAGATTATTAATATTGTCTGGAATACTCGGGTATTTTTATACATTAACATTTAAAATTATCTATAGAATTAATATCAAAATAAAAATGTTTTTATAATTATGAATAAAAGTTAAAATTTCATCAATATTCCAGGTATAAAAGATATGATTTACAATTTAAATACCTAAAAATCTTGTTTCAAATTAGATAAAAATTCGGCAAAATGCTCATATCTTGAAAAATGTTTAAAAATTAGTTCTTTATAGATTATTTTGTAATAAAATTTTTAATTTATAAAGTATTTAATGATATTCTTTTATTAAATAATTGAAACATAATATATATTAGATGTGATGTAAAATAATTATTATTTTATTTCTTTATTATTATTATTATTATATTTGATTAAGCTTTATAAATCTCTGTAGTTAAATTTTATAGTCAAATATAGTATTAAAATATAGTACTAAAATGAATATAATAAATATGACCAGAAATCATAATAATAATAAATTCTTTAGACTTTAATATTTTATATCTTTCATCATTTTGCCGAAATTTTACTGAATTTAAACAGAGATCTTTCGGCAAACGTTGTTCGATAGTTTTCCTCTATAATAATCCAAAAGATATATATATATATATTCCATATCAATTGACTATACTCTCATGCTTCCATCTTTTTCATTTCTATATTAAAAAAAACTTTCTATATAATTACTCTAAGTTACTAATTACGTAAAAAGATAAAAAAATCTTTAATAAGTAATTTCTGCATTAAATATTTGCTTTTAATAAATCAGATATAATTTAAAACAATGCAATATATCATACTCGTCAATAAAGAATATTCGAGTTAATTATACGAAATTACTTATTAAAATTTTTCTTTCTTTTTTACGATTTTCATACAATCCTGTAATATTCAGAATTAAACTGTCCCATTTTTAATAGAACTTATATGCTTGAGGCAAATATCTTGATTTTAAACGAGACTATCGTTCACAAGTTTCGAATTTCATAGATAATCAAAAAATTTTTTTGCAATTTAAATATTTTTTCCTGTAACTACATATTTTTTATTACGTATTTTTTAGATAAAAAATTAATTATTCTATTGTTTTTTTGTAATAATATTTTTACATACATTATTAATAATGATATGTTTTTTTCTTAATTTCTCCAATAGATTTTGGAGTGAAAGTCATTACTTAGAAATAATTTTAATGTTAATTAAGATAGCCAACGAAATAAAGATTTAATTATATGATATTTATAAAATGAAAATAATATATATATATATATAAGAAAAACGACGAATGAAGATAGTCTCGTCTCTTTTTCTTTTTATTTCGTCTATTCATTTCATGTACTTCTCCTTTTAAAGATGTATTATCCTATGTATTATCCTATATAATTTATTTTGTCCAATGAAATATTGAACAAACCAATGTTTCACTGTAATTATTTTATAAATTGAATATTATATTGTTTTATTATCCGCAGTGGATATAGCAAATATCGTTGCTGATTTAAGTTCCGGTCGTGTGCTAATCTTCATGCATTTCGATTGGGCGTACTTCTTTCTTACAGCTTGATATTTAATCTTATCCGCATTAACTATAATACTCGCTGTTTCCCGTACGACGGGAAACACGTCGTCCTTAGAATAAGTGCTGTAATGTGCCAAGGTATTGGTCCAAACAATTTTATGCTCGTCCTCGTCATTATTATCAATAATTCTATAAAAATAAATATAAAAATAAAAATAAATTATTAGTAAATTATATCAATAATTATTTCACATAATATATGAAATTTATTTATTTAAGTAATTGTTTATTAATTATTTTATTTATTATTTATTATTTTATTTATTATTAATTAATTATTAATTAATTATAGAACTATGTTCTATAAATGATTTTTTTATTAGAAAAATTGAGCAATAACATATCATCAATTTGAAAATTTCTTCATTATGATATTAAATCATCAATATCAAAATGATCATATATATATAAAACTGTGTAATTAACATTATCTTTAGATTATCTTTAGATATCAAAATCCTCATCTTATATTTAAAGAAAATAATAACAATTTAATTTTTTAAAATAATTTTTAAAGATAGTAACTTACAGGAAAGCTAAATATATTGCTGCAGCTGCAATAAGACTTGGTGGATAATGACACATTTCATAATGCACTAAACTTTGTTCTAGAAAATATTTGGCCATTGTATGATGTATTGGAAGAGCCTTAAAAATAAATCGTTTATTACAAAAAATATATAATAAATTTGAAAAATAGATTTATGAATTATATTATATTAATATTATACCTTTCCAGCTTTGCTGTATCTTCTCAAAAAATGTAAAGGTAATGGTCTACCAAAAGAATAATCTAATGTTTTCACAATAAGCATTTCCATTTGTAATATTTCTATCCTTGAGTATGCATTATCTGTGATATATACAAAGTCATTTACATCTGGAGAATACATCTCTTCGTACTTGCTAGCTATAAACATAGCTGTCACACCAACTAATTGTAATCTTTTTCTATCTATTGAACGAAAAGCCTATTGAAGAAAATTAAAATTTATTTTTGTGAGAATAATTAATCATATATAGAAACATAAATATTTTATCTATGTATACAACAAACCTGTAAAAATCTATCAATAGTAGCAACAGTCAGATATAATGTCTCTTGCATTAGATGAAATTGTTGATGTACTTCTACTAACCAATCTATAAGTACACTTCTCATTTTTGGTGTAACTTCTTGTCCATCTAAATATCCTTTTGAGATAGGAAACATATTTTCTAAAGTTCTTAAATATCCATAAATGTCATTACTATAAATAGAAACTAGACTAGGATTTCCTTTATCTTCTTCATCAATATCCTCAACTGCTAACAGATCTGAGGAGAATGACTGAACCTCCTTAGGAGGTAGTGACACCACATTATTTTCATAAGAAACTGTAATCTTTTTTACAGGTTTAACTATTTGGATAGGTAATTTCTCAATTCCTTTTTCTGATGTTTTAATAATTTGTTTTGAAACTGTGATTTTTTTACTATCTTTTGTCAGCAAGCTAGTTCTATCAATGGGCTCCACACCTCTTAAGGTATTCACTTTGTTACCTATTTCACCCAAAGCAGCTCTTTTAGTCTTTCCAGGTATTGTAGTCACTGAGGACTTAAGGTTCTTAACATTTTCTTGATTTACAATATTCTGAAAATTTATTTTGATTTACATTGTAATTTTTTAATAAAAACAAAATTATATTAAAGTTATTTTATTAAATAACATTTAATAAAATTAATTAACATTATATTACAAATATGTTTTAAATAAATTAAATTAATTTAATTTATTAACTATTTTAATATTTATATTATATTTTTATTTTATCATAATTTATATCATATTAAGGAAATAACATAGAAAATAAAATAAAAAAAAAGAATACAAATAACATCTAAGAATTTCATATATTTCAAAAGACTTAAAATTAAAATAATAGCAACAAAATATATAATTATATTAAATAATAACTAATTATTTATATAAGTAAGTAAATAAATAACTTATATAAAATATAAGATCGTAAAAATAAAATAATATTGGAATTACGTAAATTATAAGAAATACGAAATTTCGTCCAAATATTTAAAAATGGATTATTGTTTAATACAATGTAATTTAAAAATAATATTTTAATATTTAATATTTTAATATCTATTCTTATTATGAAATCATATAACGTGTTAAAAGAAAAATCACATAATATGCCGCGTATGAAATATTAAAGAAAACACGCTTTTAAAGATCAAAATGTACGTTAAAATGAATATTAGTTTTCAAAGACAAATTTAATTTGTTTGCTAAATAATCAAATAAATAACATTAAAATTCATATTAAATATATTAAAATATAAGCAGCAATTTTTATAAATATAATTGTTATTTCAATAGTTTTTAAAATAAATGAAGGGCATTTAAAGATGTCAGGAACAGACGGTTACCCTGTTCTATTGACCTCCCCTATCAACATTTCACAACTAATGGTTCAACATTGTTCACTTAAAAAAATTTAAATCTCACCGTAAGTGCAGTCCGATTTCTTAAAGCCATTGCTATTCTAGTCAAAGAAGAATCTCACGCAACACCAAAAATTCGTCTTTCAATTAAGCTACTTCCACGGTTTTCCAAACAACGTTTACCTCGCAGTAACGACTCTGTCGGTTTGAATTTGTTTAGTCGATCGGACGGAAGTTCACCTTCTGCGGATGTTAATATAGAGAAGAAGAAAAACCGCGAAACTCGAGATATTTGATTGGTCAATTAAATAGTCACGTAATTCAAATGTATCATAAGTATACTTCAGTTTTTTCTTAAATTGATAAATTTCAGATACTTCTTTAATTTATTCTATGAATGAATTAATATAGAACTAAATTTTATTTTCATAAAATTTATTATATTTTTTTGTAAATTCTAAAATTAATTTTATATATATATATATATATTTAAATATATTATATATATTATTTGTCATAATAAATTTGAAATAATGTTTAATTTATATTTTTTTTATAATTTTTTAT
>NW_006263588.1:231800-237652 GCF_000469605.1 Apis dorsata
ATATTAGATTTATATATTTTTATATATATAAATATTTTAAATTTTATAATTAATTAAATATTGACTTAAATATTATATATAAATTACAATATAAATTACAATATAAATTATAATCTTCGTCGTTATTGACAAATACATAAAGTCGTTAATTATTATTATTCAATTAATAATCATAAATTATAAAATGACAATAAATATTGATATCAAATTAAAGAGAGCTAGTAAAATATATCACGAAGGGGTATATCTTTCTACTATTTATAACAATATTATAATTTTAAATGTCAAGGTTATGTTTTTAGGAAATAGTTGCTGGTTTTATATTATTGCAAACTAATTCAGATGTTAAACACGATGGAATATTCTTGAGCATGGAAGGTTCTGTTAATTTACAACTTAGTTCAAAAAATTTTGGTATTTTTGAAGCTTTTTATAATTCTGTAAAGGTTAATTTATAGAATTTTTAACAATTTTAGAAAAATTATATTATGGTTTAATTATAAATAAAACTATATAAGTGAATTAATTTTATTAATTATTTTCAGCCAATACAATTAGTTCAATATACTTTAGATGTTGCTCCAAGTGGAAAAATACCAAGTGGTAGAACAGAAATACCATTTGAATTACCATTAAAACCAAGAGGAACTAAATCTTTATATGAAACTTATCATGGAGTTTTTGTAAATATTCAATATTTTATACGTTGTGATATAAAAAGAAATTTTTTAGCAAAGGATGTAAATAAATCTTTAGAATTCATAGTAGAGGATAAAATACCTCTTAAAATACAAAAAGAACCTACTAAATCAGTATGTTTTAACATTATGCCAGAATCTTTACAAAACACAAGAGATAGAACAAATGTACCTAGATTTTGCATTTCTGGAAAACTTGATTCATTATATTGTAAAATTTCTGAACCTTTAACAGGAGAGGTAATCATGTTATAATATTTATGTTTTGTTTAATAAGATAATATAATATATTATTTTTAAATAATATAATAATAATTTTTAAATAAGGTGATAATTGAACATTGTGAAGCTGTGATAAAATCAATTGAATTACAATTAGTAAGAGTAGAAACCTGCGGTTGTGCAGAAGGATATTCTAGAGATGGTAAGATAAAAAATTATTAATATTTGATTAATTATCTTACAATACTATTTATTTCAGCTACAGAAATACAAAATATACAAATTGGAGAAGGAAATGTTTGTACAAATTTACCTATACCAATATATATGATATTTCCGAGATTATTTACATGTCCTACATTAAGTACAAGTAATTTTAAAGTTGGTAAGAATATCATATGAATTTTTTTTTTAATTTTTATAAGAATTTTGATAATAAAAATGTCATAAATTATTTATTACAGAATTTGAAGTGAATTTAATTGTAATATTTGAAGATGATTATTTAGTTACAGAAAATTTCCCCATAATATTATCAAGATATTAAATTTTATATAAAAATATAATATTTTATATAAATAATATGTATTATTTACAAACTGTGTATATTTATTACAATAAATGCAATTTTATGTTAAATTTAATTCAATGAAAAATATAAAAAAACAATTTTTATCTTAATGTATTATATTATTAGATGGATAACTCATCATATAAAAAGTCTTTTTTATTCCAGTCCAACTTTTTGAGCAAATAATTTATAATATTTTTCAACTTGTTTATTATGAGTCAGACCAACTGAAGCCAATAGTACCACATAGCCAAGCACAAATGTTAATAATTTATGTTGCTTGAACCATGCCAATAATCCTTTATTATCAGTACATCTAAAATATTAAATTATTTTTTTTATTTTTTATCATTTTTTTATTATAAAATATATTAGATAATATAATATATATATTAATATATTTAAAAATATATGCAAGTAATAAATATTGTATTTACCTTGTGGCATGAATTTGTTGACTGTAAATAAGAAGATAACGTACTCTTATTAATTCACTATTTGTTACCAAATAATATTTATTTGGAACTCTTCCACCTGTGGAATCTGTGACTAAATTTCTAGCATTATTTTCTGTAATATATTAATTATGATATAAATTATGATAAATAATATTTTATTTTAATATAAATTTACCTGAATCTCCAATTTTTACATCTGCATGATTAATTAGTTCACATAAAGCTATACAACTCATTTCACTTCCTAGCACACTACCTCCCCATCCATAGCCAACTGGACTGTACGGTAAACTTACACCTAATTCACTTGAAAGATATATTCCTTTACCAAACAATGACTTCTAAAAGATATTATTATAATTCATTATATTAAAACATTATTTAAGAATTATATATCATATTTTAAGAAAAATATTTTACCTTACACATACTCTGTTGTAAACCATAATGTACAATGGAATGAAAATTCTCTAACCGACTACCATGATAAGCATAAAAAGTTGAATGTCCTTCAGCAATTGTTTTCCATCTGTCTTCTGAAGTAGATTGTTTTGTACTTGTAACTTGGAATATTAAATTTGGTGCAACTACTGACATTTCTGAAGGTACTTTTCTCAATATTGAATCATACTATATTTCAAACATTTTTACAAAATATTTTAAAATTTTTACAAAATTTAATTGTAAATTTAATTGTAAAGCATAAATTAGAATAAAAAAAAAATTTAACAAAATTTATATAATTATTTATTACATATATATAACGAAACTTACACTTTCTTTTTTAATACTTTTTATATAAGGGTCTCTTAAACGTACTAAAACCCAATGTAATAAGTCTATAGCTGTTCCATATCTTTCATATACATCTTGTTCTGATAATGCTTTAAATATTACAGCCAATGGAGGAATTATTTCTATTGCTCTCCTCTATAATTAAAATTCATTATTTAACAATTATTAATAAGTATTCAATCATTAATATGAAAATAATATAAATGATGAAATTTTTAAAAGTAATAATAAAAATAATAAAATATTTTAAATATTACCAGAGCTTCAATGTCTTTGCATTCATTTTTTATATACATTGATGGAAATGGTTTTAAGCAAGTATCGTAACGATATGTATTGCAAGCTGCTACAAATAAGGACCATTTTAAATCAGCTGCTCTTAGATCCTTTTCCAATAAATGCTTCAGACACTGAATCTTTTTTTCAACATCTTCCTGACTTGTAGAATCTAATCGAGTTGTATATAATACATCTAAATCTGATTCTTTAGAAATTCCTTGATCCAGACTTTTTCTTTCGTTCTCTTTTTCTTTCTCTTTATCATTATGAATATTTTGCTTTTTGTTTACATTATCCATTATTGGTAGATCAAATCTAATTCAAAATAATAATAAATAAATTATATCTTTTTAATTTTGCGATATAATTTTAATTAAAAATTTACTTACTCTGTATCAATTTTATTTAATTAATATAAGTTATTTTTATGCTTTTAATTTTATAATTAATAAAATATTAATAAGCTTATAAATTATAAATTAACATCGTATTTAGCATGATATAGTATATTATATTATATCACAATGTAATTATATAATTATTTTTTTATTTAAATAGTAGATACATATTTATAAAAAAACATATTGATATTTTAAATAAATATTTTTGTCATATAATTTTATTTGTATATAGAATTATTTATTTCGAAATTATAAAATTATATATATATTTCATGTATATTAAAATAAATTTCTGTAGTTCATTTCATTTATTATTTACTTAATAATTTATCATTATTGTATATAAAACAAAAAATAAAGAATAAGAAAACAAAAAAGAATAAATAAAATTTATACGACAAATCAATTAAATCAATGTAAAATTATCTTTTAAATATTATAAACTACATTACATAAAAAAAAATACTTTTTTTGGAATAAAATAATTCTTGTAAAACAGAGATACAACTTTAAAAAATTGAAATATAAAATAATTGATTTGGAAAATTTTCAATTTTTGTAGGAATATTTATATTTTTACAGTTTACTAATGTTTGAATTTTTATTCAGAACTATTTGAAACTATACATATATGTATTGCAATTTTATAATGAACTATTAAAATTTTTTAATAATAGTTATAATAATATTTTAATAATTATTTTTAAAAATAATTATTAATAAATATTTTTATTTTCATAATAAATTCTGTGTTTTTAAAAATATATAATATAAGATTGTAATAATTAATATATTATATATTTTAATATGTATATTTTTAAAAATATTCTTTTTTAATTTAACAGTACAGTGTTCACGTATAGTCATCAAATGTGTAACAAATAAATGACAAGTAAAGCATGAAATATTTATTTTTGTAATGAATCAAAAAAGTACATCTAAAAAATGTCAAATTTTTTTCAATGATTTGCAACGTACTTACAGTCCACGACAGGCATCTTTGAAATGAAAATTTTATACTTGTAATGAATGAAAAGGTAGCTAATTATTTAAAAACATATATAATCTTATTACAACGAATTTGTATAGAAATTATATGAACATTGTCCTGAAATTTCATGGTTCCAATCACAGATCACATCTGTTTCATTGCGTTCGTTTGTTACATCGATGCTTGTCTCTTTCGCGTTGTTTAATATTATTCTTCCTTCATTTAATGAATTTTTAATAAAATAAATTACATAAAGTAAGATAAAAAAAAATAAAATATGAAAGAATACAAATATATATAAGATTTATCAAAGAAATCACTATTTACATAAAAGAAATAATTTTTTTATTAATCATATATATTTTATTTATTATATCTTTTTATCATATATTTTGTGTATATATATATATATATATATAAACAATGTTAAAAATTACACAAAATACTTTTTTAAACTAAAATAATTAATAATAATAATAATTTAATATATAATGAATATTTTCATTCGTTATAATTTAAATAATTTTAAAAGTTATAAATAAAAGTTATATTTCAAATATCTTGCGTATGTACGTTATGTGCCCACGTGGTATAATATCATATAGTGAAAAATAATGTGCGAATTTGCTTTTCCAATTATATTATTTATCCTTTCTTAGTAGATTATAATACTAATGACTTATGGAAATGACTTGAAATAATTTAATTTAAAAAGTAATTATTTAAAATAATAATTTATGGATTTTAATATTTACTTTTACCATTTTTCATTTTTATTATATATTATTTATTAATAAATATAATATGTTATAGTTTCGATAATTTACAATAATGTTAATAATACATGTAAAAAAATATATAATTACTATATATATATTTTCATGCAACCAAAAGTAATAGTTCAAATAATAATGTAAATTTTCACAAAATGTATATAAGTCCCTATAAACATATATTTTAGGGAAATTTATTAACATTATTGGCAAGCATGTAACTCAATGTCATGCTTCAAGGTAAACTATCGATGACGTCAGTGCACGTCATTTAACAAGTGGGAGTGGATGGATAGATGTCGGCAACCGTGGTGGCTCTCGCGAATAATCGCACACGAAATTCGCAACAGACGATACCGTATCGTCGCGATAATGTCGCGTGCCTCTTAGCGATGTAGTTTTCGCGGTGGAGAAACGAAGCGAAAAAAAAAGAAACAAAAAAAACGAAGAAAAAAGCTACATCGCCACACGTGTTTCCGCGGTAAATGGAAAAACACCGAAATCGGTTTGCGCATGCCCGGCCACCGATGACGTCACGAAAATTGTGCTTTTGATCAAACTCGCTCTCTCGCCGTTCCTTTTTTTTTTCACCGTGGATGTAATAATGTGGAAAGTGAAATAACTGCACGGAAAAGCTCTGTAGGAGCCGCGGAGAAGCCGGTGA
>NW_006263588.1:237807-241912 GCF_000469605.1 Apis dorsata
AAAGCTTGTCTTGTAGCGATGTTTTAATGTCGAGTGTTTTGAAGCACTCATCAGTGAATTTATGAACTAATATATAGTTGAATAATTTTGTCGAATGAAGAGTTTCTTACATTATAGAATATATCGATCTTGCTTCAAAGGAACGATTGAAAATGACAGGTTTTATTTTAATTAGAATATAATTTCTTGTTAAATTCTTTTTGTCAAATTCAAATTCATTCTTAAATAATTTTTGAACTTATGTGATTTTTTTTGTTAATTTTATTTCATTCGTGATGTTGATTTTTAAAAAATAAGATTCTTATATGTTTTTAAAATAATTTTGAGAAAATTGTTTTTCGTTCAATGCAAGTTAATTGACTTTTCAAAGTGTTCACAACTTCATATTAAAGTATTTAATAACAAGTTCTTTCAATGAATATAAAAAACAACTTTTATGATCAATAAATATTTATAGATTATTTTCATAACAAATATATTATAATAATTATAATAATATTATAATAATATGATTATATTTTTATATAAGATAATTATTTTTTTTAAAAAAGAATTCATAGAATTTTCATAAATGTTATAATTAATAATGTTCCCAAATCAATTGTAATTAATGACACAGAATTCATTTTTTAACTAATTATTAAAAAATATTGCTATTTTGATTAAAAAATTGAACATTTTTATTAATCTTTATATAAATTGATATATTGTATTACAATATTTGTAATATACAATATTTGTATCATATTACAATTAAAATTTAAATAATAATTCAAACTTGATATAAATTGATATAATTTTTTTCCATACTTATATTAAAAATTTTAATAACATGAAGAATTTAGTTATTCTTATATATGCTTTATAAATTTTTTTAATACACATAAATAATTTGTTATATATTATATATTATATTATATATTAATTTTAAAATGAAGCTTTATATTTCTTTATATAGTAAAAATATTACTATAATAGATCATAAAAAATTGAAATATTGTTGTTACTATCTATAATAATTTTTAAATTTAATCATATATGATATAAAAATCTTGAATAATTTAATATTATTAAGCAAAAAAATAATAAGTTTTATATTGTACATTGTTCAATATTTTTAATCATATGATTTATTAGTTTTTGTAATTAAAATTTAATTTTTAATTTTATAATTAAAATCATATAATAAATAATAAGAATTTGAGAAAATAAATTTGACAAATTCATTTAAATTATTTATTTAATTTAAAATATTTATTTTTAAATATTTAAAAAATAATTTTTTTTATTGAAAATTTTATAAATAACTGTGAGGTGCTGCCATCTACAAACTCAAATCTTAGTTGCATTTAGTTATATCGGTAAAGTAGAAAATGTGATAATTTTATGTTTTATTTATTATGCTAATGTTTTTATATCAAAATATATATATGCAAAAAAGATAATTAACGAAATATTTAATTTTGAAAATTATTAATTAATAATAAATTATATTTTTTTCCATTGAAAATTATTATATTAATTTTTCTTATTTTTACAAATATCCTTTTTTTGCATTTTACATATGCTTATAAATATTGCTTATAAATATAATTTTTTTATTGATATTTTTTCATAAAAATCCAAAGAAATATGAAATTCAGTATTTTATTTAAAAATTATTTTTTCATCATTCTCTAGGAAGTATAATGATATCTCATTTATCATATCTTATTTTTTTAAAAAAGGCCCTAATTAACTCTATAATTATTATTATAATTATTTTTATACTATAGTTATTCTTATATATAATTACATTACTTTTTTCCGGTATTTTTTTTGTATACCTCATATTTAACTATTATTTTTTTTATAATATGTTATATAATAAATATATCTAAATTATATTGTTGTATTGTTAAATAATTTTATCGATAATTTTTCAAATAAGAATTTTTATGCTATTCATTATTTATTATTCTATATGATAATGTGTTGTGAGATAAAATTGTTTCTGAAACTTGAAAGCAATTGATATGTTTTAATGTGTTACAGTGTGAAAAATTTAAATTATTAAATATTTGATAAGTAAATCTTTTATTCGGTAAAGTAAAATGGAAATGCATTAATCCGTTATAAATATTTTGGCTGATCAGATATAGATTTATCATGGAATCTCGTAAAACTTGAAGCTGCGTAATAATATGCAACTGGTTTGCTACAAAGAATTATACGACCTCGTGGTGCAAAGTGGTGCGCGATACAATGTAGGTCCTCCAGTCTATGCAAATGGATGGAATTTGTATAACTTAACCGTTGACTTTATTTATTATTCTGAAATATGGATAAAATTGTTTTATATTTTGAAATCAATGTAAAACAAAAAAAAAAATCGATTAATCAAATTGAATTAGTTTATAATTAAAAAATTTGACTCATTAAATCAAACAATTCAAAATTGGAATTGTGTAAAATTCAGTTTATTGAATTAAAAAATTCGATATATCGAATCGAATAATCTATTTATGTCAAATTCATTTCATCGAATCAATAACTCAAGCTTTGATTTATTTCAAAATTTGATTTATCGATTTGAGTAATTTAAAATTCGATTGATGGAATTGAACTGAATCGAATAATTTAAAATTCGATCAATTGAATTAAATTGGATTTATTCGTTCAAAATTCTGTCAATGGAATTGTAATTAATTTGAATAATTCAAGATTTCAAAATGCGTTGAGTCATTAAGCATAAAATGATCATTAATATTGAGACATTTAATGTTGAAGATGATTTAATTCAATTATTCAAGTTTTTAATATATAAAATTCTATTTAAAAATTCAATTTTTTTAAGTTTCTTCTATAGCGATACAATTTAATTATATTAAAAATTATTATACGCAATCGATAAAGAAGAGAATAGAAAAAAATTCTTCGATTTATTTTGGATAATTATTTTCGATGGGTGTTGCGTTTCTATTAAATTGTGCTTGGTTTAATTACACCTTTATTGTTACGCCCGAAAAATTAAACGTTCATAAAAGTTCCATAAAGAAATCGTGCATATCGCCCCCGTCATCGATCCCACCCACTCGCTAAAGAGAAAGAACAGTTTCATCGATAACCTTCTCGAGAACAACCCCAACCACTGACGTCATTCATTTTCGAAACATTATGCAAGCTTTGAGAATTGCATATTATCTTTTGAAAATCTTTTGAAACGATCATTTTTTGTTTTAAGAAATTCGTTTAATATTATTATTAGGGCTTTTATTTATTAAATTATTTTATTCGCTGAAACAACTTTTATTAAAATTAATAAAAATTGGCAGATTTTTAACTTTAATAAATTTTGGATTTTTTATCTAATTTATTCTCATCAATCGAAGATTCTCTTTGAAATGAATTTTACATTTCATATAATATCTAAAAAATTACTATTACATTCCATATATTGATTATTCAAGTTTTTATATTTTTTACGAAATATGCCATTTTTTTTATACAAGTACGATATGTAAATTATTAAGTTAATGTGCTCGTAAAATTCCAGATTACATTTTTGCAATAATTATTTTTTTATATGTTATTTTTTTATATTCAATACTTCTCAGACTGATATTTATATTTATTGTATTTTTTAACATTTATTTAAAAATATAATTATATATTTGATGTTATATACAATATTCAATATTTTTCAAACAAATGATTTCAAGTTTTCTAAAATTAATTTATCTAATAAGTTTCCTATTTTCTTTTAAATTCTATTATTTTGAAAATTACATTCATAAAATATTTCAAAATTCATTGAAAGATTCATAATTTTTGAATTATATACATATATTTATTTTCGCTATTATTAATATTATCAAAGTAAAAAAGAGTAAAATTGATTAGTAATACTTGGAATATTTTAATCAATTAGAAATCTTATTATTCCATGCTTAAAGTTGCATTACAAATATTCCTAGAACAATATAAAAAAATTACAATTCTTGAAATATAATCTTTTTAATTTCTAACACTGATTACTCCCAAATCTTATTTCATATTCACCCTTAAAATTACATGCACAATTAAGCTTTTAAAAAAATTTTAGTAAAAAAAAAAAAAAAAAAAA
>NW_006263588.1:242211-246908 GCF_000469605.1 Apis dorsata
ACAAATGTTCAAAGAGATCTTAATTTTCTTTACTATTATTTCATTCCCAAATTTATATTCACAAAAAAATAAAATAATTCGAATCGAAGAATTGAAAGTTATACTTCTTTTCTTATTTTCCGTCAATTTCATCGAGATTTGAACCGGCACAGTTTGAAGATTTTATGTGGTTTCAAATAGATGTGAGAATCGATTAAAGATTATTGGAATCGGTGGTTGTCGGCAATCGATGATGAATTTAGAAGTAACATTTAAAATGATTTGCCCGGATCTTTTAATGGGACTGGCTAATTTGATTCGGTCACTTTGCAATTCTGACGCTCGCCTTAATAATTCACGGAGCGTACATTGTATTCTTGGAACCGATATAGATAGGTTATTCATGATAAAATATAATTTCACACACGTATTAATTCCAGATTGTGACTAAATCATGATTTTCAAGCGTTTTCTTTTCATTAATCTGGTGGAATTTGATTATTATGCATTAGCATCGCATAAGCACTTTTCGATTAGGGGCGATATAATGAAGAGATCGATTCGAAATAAAGATGATGATACTTTTCATTTTCGTTCATGAATATGAATACTTAGGAAATTCTCTGCTATTCAATCAATTTTAGACAGCTATTATTTTTTATTTAGTTGTTATATATTATTATTATTGGAATTATAGAATTTTATGAAGCTTTTCTAAAATGGGATTGAATTTTATATATTGATTGATATGTAAGAAATTTTTCTCGATGTATTTTAATTTTCAAAGTATATTTTTATATTTTTATTTATATTTTTTATATCTCTCTAATATTTAAATTTTCTTTTTATCAATTATAAAAGGAAATAAAAGAAAACACAATAAAAGTGTCTTCTTTTTTTCATTCAAAAATTAATGATATAAATATGATAATAATCCAATATAGAAAAATTTAAAGAGAGAAGAATATTTTAATTAATAAAAATTTCCATTCTATAACCTTTCCCGTAATCCATTACTGGTTGAAAAAAAAAAAAAAAAAATATGGAATCTTCCCACTCTTATTCCACTCCCTATCTTCCGCTTCCCGTAGTGGCCATGTTCCCGCGCATCACGGTTAAAGAAAAACCGGATGTCAGTTCCCTAGAAACCTCTTCTCCCTCTCTCTTTCTCTCTTTCTCTCCGCAACGTATCGGAAAAAGCGTCGAGGCTCGTTTTCCTTTTAACCGTCATTTTTTTTTCCCCCTGGTTAAAGCCAGGGCTTGTCTTTGAGGCTTGCGTTCTCGCGTCAGGTCACGATTGACGTAAATCTGAACGCAACTCCGATGATTCCTTCCGCCTACTCTCACGTGCAATGTACACGTGTCATTGTAGTCAAAAGTTGATCATCCTGCATGCATCCACCCGTATTATACAAAACACATATCCAGAAGAAAGAAAAGTTCGACGACAGTCGAATCATCACGTTGACGCAAGTTCGTTGTCGTTATTATGGTTGTTGCTTGTGTAAAATCGTGGAAAATCCATCATCTGATTGTTCTATTTTACGTTCTCTTTTTATTTTTTTTTTTCCGACTTTAAGTTTTTTGAAAGTTAATTACACGTGCCCTTTTATTACTCGTTTTTCAATCATTTTAGGTTATGGTGTTCAAATTATCGCGATTTATTATTTGATTCATAATTCAATCTTTTCTTTTTTCTTAATTTTGAGAATTTTTTTAATGAGGGAAATTGTGAGGTTAGGTTTATTAGGATAGGTAAAAAATATAGATAAAAAAGTTAAAATCAATAGAAGTATAGAAAAAATAAAAATTCAATAATCAATAGATTAAAGTAATAGGAGATTAGAATAATATCAAATATAAATTATTTATTAAATAACATTTAATCATGATATAATAATAATGACAGTAATTTTAATATAATATTTTATTGAAATCTGTTAAAGTTTTCTTCTTCTAAATTCCGTGTCACTGATAATCTCTGTTTAATTTAAAACTAATTAATTTCATCTTTTATTTCCGATATCGTAAAATAGCAATACTCTGTCAGTTACCTGTCAAATTAATATCTACTATTATATCGACAGATTATAATTTGTCGTTTCTTGGGAGATGCTGAATAATCGTATGGTAACTAGAATCATCATTACTCATGTGGTATACTCGCAAAAAGCAAGTGTTTACGCGGGAACTCGCCCGTCCCTCTCCCACTCCCTACTTTACCCACGCGCATCGCACTTCTCTCTCCGCCTGCACACCCCCTCCCCATTCTGCGCTTCTGCTGTGGACCCGATCACCACGTGTTAGCAGCACGTGCTGCTACGTCTACCTTTCCGCGGTTTATAATGTGCTCGAATCTAATCGATTTTTGTTATTCTCCGTCGATAAATAAAAGAGCTCTGTTGTGAGCTCGGCCGTTAATAAAGCGATAAACAGGAATGGCAGTGAAATTTCCGTAATTGGCTTTACCATCTTTCATGATACTTATAGTTTGGAAACAAGATTGAATGAAATAAATTGTTAATTTTATGATATAGTCATATATAGTCAAGATATTCGATTGAAACACAAAATACCAATGTTATAATGTTACATATTTTTTAATTCCATGTTTATAATCTTTATAGAATCGAATCTATAAAAATAGATTAAATTAATTTACATATATTCGATGTCTTTCTTTTGATTTTTCTAAGTAAATCTTTATTCTTGCAAGATATCCCAACCATTCTCAATATTTACGAAGAGATATTGCAAGGTGCTCCACAAAATCCCACTATAACCGTATCCACATCTTAGTATATTCCGATCTAGGATACCTAGAGGGGGTGTGTCGCCTCTGGGGATGGGTTCGGGTCGAGGGTACGTACGCGTCACGGCGCGGTATCGGAGGGGTCGATTATAAATTTTGCACGCGTGGTACGGCAACGTGCACGCTCCAAAGATTTCTATCGAGGATCCGATCCGATTCACTCGATACACCGTGCTAGATAGGACAGCTTGATAGGGTTCGAAAAGAAGGACGACAAGGAGGGTGTGGAGCGAAGGGATTATGCGAAGAGTGAAACGAGGAGGGTTGGAAAAGCTGGACTATAGTCCCGGCGCAGGTACCACGCGCACCTACGTACACCTACGTTCTCCTAAGGTTACTACCTACGTAGTAGATGGATAGGTAGCCGCTTCTGTGTAACTAGGAAGGTGTATCATCCATTTGTATGTGTGTATATGTGTGTATGTATGTAGATATATGTGTGGATAGGTGTGTACGAGCTGTACAGGTAAAAGAAACGTCGTCATGGAAACGACCATGGCCACTCTCAATCAATACGCGATGGGATGTCGGTTCGGCCGGTGACGTAGACTGAAAGCCCACGTGGTCCTATCGGCCACGTGCGACGCCTCCGTCTTTTCTTCCACCCTGCCCTGTTGTATACTTTTTGGTTTCTGATTTTTCTTCTTGATTTTCGTTATTTGTTTTACCAGTTGGATGGTGAGTTAATCCTTTCCGGTTCTTTTTCTTTACCGTTAAATTGGACTCGAGATCTTCATTCATTTCGTTCCTTTTGCTTGAAGTATTGACTAAAAAGAATATAAAATCTTTTTCATTAAAAATTGATTGAACTTTTAAAATGTGAATACTATTGAAATCTTTTAACTTGTCATTTTAATGATTTTGATTGGTAATAATGTTTTAAATATGTTTGGTAATAGTCCAAATAATAAGTATGTCAAATAATGATTAAATTTAAGAGAAAAATTTGAGAGAAAGATAAAAATTTTAAATTTTATTTTAAATATTTAAATATTCTTGTATTTAAAATAAAAATATATAAATGTAGATGGATTATATGGAATATATGGACAAGAATATGAAAATATGTTATGAAAATTTTTTGAAAATAATTAGCATTAAAAAAATATGATTGTTTATTTATAAATTTGATTAATATTAATTTAATTTTTTTATAACTGTTTGTATTTATGATATGATAAATACTAGAATTGTAACTTGAACAAATACTGCTTAATATTTAGAATTTTTAGGATTGATAGGATTAGAATTGGTTTTTGAATTTAGAATATTAGGAATTTGTAGATGAATAGATTTAAAAGAAAGATGTTAGGAGATTTTGATTAGACTTATAAAAATATATTACTTCATATACATAAGATAATAACTGATCAATGATTGGATATCATAGAAACAAAATATATTAAATTTAATGAAATTTCTTTCACTTCTATACAAGTACAAAAGTACAAGTACATGTATTTATCCAGAATAAATCCAGATTCAACTTGTCTAAGTAATTTGGAGAATTAATCAGAATAAAAAATACCAAAAACATAGAGTTAGGTTAATCCTTCTCTAATCCTTGAAACTTCTTTCCCTCAACACTCTCCACGTGTCCAAAACCAATTCTCGAACCAACATCTCGACCTAAACAAATCCCTAATTCGAAAAGAAAAAAGAAAAAGAAAAAGAAGAGGGGGAAAAAAGCACACAGGAAGAATAAGAAGTTGGGAGCAAATTACAGTTTCAAACTCGACTCCCTTTATCCGTGCGAGGAAAGGAGAGGAGCGTGTAACGTCGAGTAGAAGAGGTAGATGAGGTTTCGCGGAGGCTGGTGTGGCGCGCGTGGTTCGTCTGTTCTCAAGGTGTCCGAGGTGGAGGGTAGTGGAGTTAAGAGGGACGAGGAGAGCCGAGTGGGGGCGAG
>NW_006263588.1:247089-251930 GCF_000469605.1 Apis dorsata
AAAAGGTTCGACGCCGCACGCGCCCAACATCTGCCAGCTCGTTTCTCCTCTCTTCTCTTCCTCTGCTAGCTGAGCAATACACGCGCGTCTCTCTGTCTCTTTTCCTCTATGCGTGCCTCTTCTGTTTGTATGTGTGTGTGTATGTATGCATGCGAGAGGGATTCCTGTGTGTGTGTTCGTGGCGTCCACGCGCGAGAAGAGAGGAGGAGGGGGAGGAAGAGGAGGAGAAAGAGGAGAGGAGTGATGGTAAGTTCGAGGAAAGAACAAGGAGAAGGGTTCCATGGGGACATCTTGAGGAATATTCTTCCCTGGTTGGTGGATGTGGAGTGATTATTGGCTGCGGTATGAGAATGATGGGAGCGGATAATTGTTTTATTGAATGCGAGAAGGGTATCTAGACTGTGGACAACGATGAAAGAATAATATGAAAAATTCTGTTTCAATTGTATAAAGCTTGTAAAAATGTGTATTCTTATGTTTATTCTTCAACTGAATTTAAAATTTATTTTGTTGTTAGGTTTGTGGTTTTCTTGGGAAATTCTTCTTCAGTAATTGAAGTTTAGTAAATATTTGAACATCTTTTTATTTGTTTTTTCTATTTATTGTATATTTGCTTTAATATAAGTGTAGGTGTATTGCAACATTGGAGGAGGATCAGTTTGGATAAAAAATTTTAGAAAAGCGTGGGTAGATTTTTATATTTCATATTACTTTGTGCATTGGTATGAATATTCATAATTCTGAATTATTTGAGAGATTGTTTTTGAAAAAAAAAAATATTCACACAAATATAGATAGTAGTTTTAAAAAAAGATATTTATTTTCTAAGTTCTTCTTAATTCAGTTTTATATAATTATTAAAAGAATTAATATTATTCTAATTTCTAATTTAAAAAAAATTAAAAAACTATAATTTTTTTTTATTTAAGAGATGATAATATAAGATATAATATAATAAGAGAGAAGAATGTTTAATATAATATAAATCTAAAAATAAATTTCAACAATTTTCTCAAACTAAAAAAAAAATAATTGGTTCTTTAACAAATGAAAGGTAATATTATATAAAATATTATATAAAATAATATTAAAACAAAGTTGAATTGATCATTTCATTATCAAACTCTCAAAAAAATATTTAAAAAAGTTATATAAAAACTTTATTCACCATTTAGAAGATCAATTTCAATTCAAATTACTTATTGTAAGATAATAATCCAATTTTCATAATAGTGTAAGTAATATACATCACATTATACAAAAAAAAATAAGGTTCTCATAATTATCTTGAATTGTTCACTGTTAAATTACTCATTATTTTTCATAAATTAATTAGTTCTCACCTCCTTGATAAAAATTGTATCGAATCATAAGAGATCTTCTATACCAAGTTGAATTTGATGTATTTCATTTCATTCTTCTCTTATAACATACGAAACAAATTTTTTTAGCTAGTTCAATGCTAGTCACAAAATAATTATATATATTACACAGATTGCATACATATTGCATATTTCTCTAAATCAATTTTATAATATCTATCATAAAGTAAATATTATAGAATTTAGAAAGGAAATTGATTCTTGAATCTAAAAAAATTACGAACAATTCTTGAAATAAAGATAAGATGTGAATTAATTCCTTAAATCCACAAATGATTAATACACGGATGGAAAAGTTTCTCTTCTCGTTTAGAACTATTTCGCTACTCTAGTGAAGCCTCTAAAAAAAAAGAAGCAAGAGCAAAAAGAAAAAGAAAAAAAAAAAGAAAGAAGAGGAAGAAGAAGTAGCAAAAGATTCGGAGAGAGAGTCTACGTTTGGAATAAACGTAGTTTCACAGTTCGCGCGAGATTCTTCCTTGTTCACATGTGTTCACGTATGTATATGTTGCTCTTCCTCTCCCTTCTCCCATATACACGACTCGAGTGTGCGTTCACTCAACTCACAAGCCTCCCTCTTCTTGTTTTCCTCTTTTCCCGACCCTCTTCCTTCGCGCCACCTCGTTTTCCCTCTCTTTTCGTTTCGGCTCTTGCCGTTCATTCTGCTCTTCGAGTAGAATCGGTCCGCGTATCGTCTCGCGTCGAGTATCGCGTTTCAAGCTCCAGTTTGTGTGCGACCGAAAGAGGGACACACAGAGCTAGTAGAGGAAGAATCCTTCGAATCGTTTGTACATTCGAATCGTAGTTTATTCGTTTACTTTGGGGAAATATTCATTTCTTGTTTTTTGGAAACTTTTAATGGAAGAAGAGATTTGATTGTAGAGAATGTAGGATTATGATTTGTGGAACTTGTTCTTTTATTATAAAGATTTTCTGTGATGATATTTTTTTCCTTTTTTTTATGAGTTTTTTTTAGAAAAATATTACACAAGATAGAATGATTTATGGAAGTTTTTAAAATTGCATTTCATTTTGTTCGTATCAGTATGCGCGATAATATTCTTTGTATTTTCTCATTGTTTTTTCATATATTAACAAAATTTTATTCGTATTTATAAAAAAAATTTGAAACTTTATAGATGAATAATTATACTTACTGTCTTTTCAAAAACTTGAATCTCTTTCTCTCTCTTTAATATTTATTCAGTTATTTCGCATTCAAATAAATTAAAATTATTATAATAATCTAATTATAATAATCTAATCATTAAATAAATATTTCATTCAACAATTAAATCATAATCAAAAACCATTAACAATAGCTTAATTATCGTAAGATTCATCTCGAAGATTCATTCTCTTTGATATATACGGTGTCTCCGAAATCATGATGCAAGCGATCAAATGATTATACATGCAAAAGTAAATGAATTGTCTAATTTTAAACGAACTATCTATATATTATTCTATTCACATCTATTTAATCAGTAATCAAATTCATTTATATTCATTTATATTATAAAAATTTTTCAAATTTGATTTGCTCGAAAAGGAAATTTTGAATGAAAAAAACATTATTATTATTTTTTTCATGTAGAATCATTCCACAAATCAGCTTTCTTGCTATCATTTCAAAGACACCGTATATACTTCGTTATTTACCCAACCGGTTTCGCAGTTCCGTACTTGTTAGCAATCGTTGTATCAATTATTAGATGTACCTCGTTAGATGGATGTGACCTTGCTAGTCGGCTCGACTTCGTTAAACAGCAATTGCGTATCTGATGAAGAAAGTGCGAGGAGCCCGATAAAACTTATCATGATGATTACAAAGAAACAAATAAAATTTCAATTTTTTATGAATTTTTTTTTAAATAATCATTTTTTTGACTAAATAATCCAATCTTTTTTTTCTTTTTTTTTTTTTATTAATACGTTTGAACGTTACAATTTTTTTTTAATCCGATTCTGTACACACAAGACAGAAAACGTTGCGGGATTCTGATTGTTCTAATGTGTCTGGTCTCATCGCGTTGGCCATCATCGCAAACCGTGGGGTCTCATAACCAACGACGTGTGGCCCTACCCCTTTAGGTGCCCTCCTGCCACGTTTCTTCGTTCTATTCACTATTCGTATTAATTTTAACAACTTAAAGAGAATTTCTGACATAGGCAGTTGTTTTTCAAGCAATCGTTTGCAATATTTATCTGTAGAGAAATAAAAAGAAAACTTTTTGAATTGTCTTTACTTTGCATGAAAATTTAACAAATGTATGCGTTTATATTTGCAATATATGTTTGCTTATTACTCGAAAGTGATTGAACTTATATAGAATATATTTTTCAACACTTATCGAACAAAATTTATTGTATATAATAAGAAAGATATATTTGAATCGATGAAAAATTGAATTAGAATATTCATGGAAAAGCTGATTCTGTGGAGAAATGTCTCTGTAGGAGAGAGGAACACGTGTCCTACAGTCGGTTGAGGCCACGTGTGAGGTGCAGGATGTTTGTATCAACTCCTACAACCGTGTGGTTCGACTCCAGTTGAGAATCGATGATTCGATATTCAATTAATTCAAATTTGATTGGTGAATAAATAAAGCATATGAGAAAATCAATTATCATTTACAAATTTTTTTGATTTATATATATATATATATATATATATATATATGCGAATTTTCGTTTCTGATCGAATTAATTCAAGTATTATCGATTTTAATATTTATTCAATTATCAATTTCAAGTTGAATTAATCGATTTAAAAATCAAACATCTGTCTATTTGAATATATTTGTTTCCAAAGTAAATTTCTATATCGATTCAATTATCGACTTTAATATCAATCTCGATATCGAGCTCATTATCAATTTAAATATCGTTAATTTTGACATCGACTTTGTCTTCAATTTCGCTTCATTATCATTCTCAAGTATATATAAATGTTATCACCAATTTCAATATTCTCATCAAAGATGTTACTCTTGAAACCTACTACCACTACTACTACTACTACTATTACACAAACTTCTAAGATTCTCTTAAACCAACGTAATCCCAAAACGCCCAACAGATTAAAGTTCAACAGTCTCGAAACTCCTCGAATCAATCTGGCCCTGAACACCATATTAAACTAACTCACATTCCACGTTCCACCATAAATTCCTTTCCACGTTGTATCTCTCCTACATCGTGTCGTTAATTTTCCATTCGAATAGATTAATCCCCAACATCTTCATACCTATCCACCAGATCTATATTCATTGTTCATCATCCTCCTTGAATCTTTTGTGTGCAGAATGCAAAGCGAGATGAGAAACAGGCAGAGAAAGATAAAAATAATTAAACATGGATAGATTACGATAAATGGATAAAAAGAGGATAGATGGGTAAATAGGAGAGAAAGAGAGATGGGGGTGTATTACATGGGTGGGGACGAGTAAAGGGGAGGAG
>NW_006263588.1:252257-257757 GCF_000469605.1 Apis dorsata
TCTGGTTTCTGGCGGCTGCTCCTGCTCAGCCTCGGTCTTAGACTCAGCCCTGGCGGCTGCGTTTAAATTTAGCCACAGAGCTTTAACATCGTCGTGTCATAGGACAAAGAATATGGCGCGTTGCACTCGCGCCAACATCTCTTGCCGACTCATGGGCTCATGCCTCGTTCTAACCCGCCAACGATTCTAATCAATCCCATATAACGCTTTTTTCACTTCTAATTGAACTCTCTACGCTTAATGGTAGTTTAAATTCATTTCTTTGAAATGATATTTTTGAGATGATGTCGATTTTTTAAGAAGAAAAGAGATAGAAATTTTTACGATTTCCAATTTTATATGTATCGTTATCCATCTTTATGAAAGTTTTTAATTTTAATTATTATTAAAATTATATCTTCTTAGAGATATACGGATTATTGTTGTTAAATGCTACAAGCTGAATTTTACGAATTTTTATCATCTATTTCGTTTCTTTATCCTCGTAGTAATTGTGTGGATCGAAAAAAAAAAAAAAGAAAGAAAGAAAGAAAGAAAGAAAGAAATTGTGCCTAGCAAGAGAGCATGAGAGCTCGCAATGACGCAAGTAACTGGCTGATCGATGAAGCATGTACCGTGTGTATGCGTATAACTGGTCGTTTTATGTGCGATACGTAATACGCGATACACAGCGCTCTCCATCTGTTGCTAACGCGCAGTTGCGGACGCCGCTATCACGGGGATGATGTCGGCCAATGATTTTTTTTAACATATGGAAAGTTTAATTTAAAATTTGCTTGGAAAAATTTCGATAATTATATATATCGGATTTAAAGAATTAAATATTTGAAAACACGTTGATCTTTAAAATTTTAGAGTATTATTTTTATTGGTATTCGTATCAAAGTATTGTTACGTGTTAAATATCGGAAGATCCTGCTCTATTATGTTTCAGAGTCGTGTTTCATATTAAATGTAGAAGGGATACGAAATAAAACTTCAAGCAACATTTTTGAACTATAAATAACTATAATCTATGACCTTAAGTTATAGGTGGTTTCTTTAAGAAGGAGAAAGGGGGAAAAAGATACTTAACTAATACTTTAGTTTGCGTATAATATTTGATTCGGTGAGTGTTATTAAAGAAGAAAGAGAAGATGCCAGATTTGAAATTTAAATTTATAAATTATTTAATTTAACCATTTAAATTTTAAATGATATATCGACGTATATCGAAAGTAAATCTATTATATTTTATATATTCTCGATTTAGACCATAAATTATTTAATTTTAATTATTTTAAATATTCTTGACTGTAAATAACTTATCTGTTTCAATTATATACAATTTAAATAATCCTTCTATAAAAATAAAATAAGGAAGATAAAAAGTGGATTTAAATTGTAATTAAATCAAAGAAATCGTATATTACATTACAATATTTACATATTATAGACACGAATAATCTAGCCTCGAATAAAACGTGAGAAACACACAGAAGCCCTTCCTCTTAAGCATTGTCGTTCGCATTAAGTAGCAGCCGTGGATTATACACACGTGTGTGCACACGTTCCCTTGGGGATGCAGGCCCTCCCGGATCGTTCAGAATATGGGCCCAAGAGGAGAGAATCTATTCCTCATAAAATCGAAATCGTTCGTTACGTGTTTACCCGTCGAAAAATTCCCTTCCTGTTTTCAGATCGTGAATCTTCCCTTACGTAACCACGAAAACACGTATCTTGAAATTTGATATATTTACTTCTTGTGCGTCGATGAAATAATTCAGACAAATCATTTCTCCTTTTTTTCCGTACCTAAAAGTTACATCAAAAAAATATGAAAAAGTGTTTTTTATTTCCATTATTTCTTCTTACGCAACATTGAACTCGTTTCAAGATCTAAGGATCATTTTTACCAATAACGCAAGAATAAATTTCTTTCTACTCTCGATCTTAACTTAAAAAATCTGAATATCGATTAACAATCACGTTCAAACTCGTCTAACACCGTCCTTGCACACGTAGTACGACCCTACGCCGTTCAGCCACGAAGACGGCTGCCGTGCCCTCGCGAGCAAGGGTCGCGAGGAGTTCACGTAAGAGCGAAGGGACTCCGGGGGTGGAATGAGAAGGGGGCGGAGGAAACGTTAAGACACAGGGGAGGAAGGGAGGAGGAGGAGGAGGAAAGCGCAAGTGCAGGCGGGAGGCTGCAGCCGGCTGTGCCGTCAGCTGCCGACAGATTTATCGAGTGGCACGTGCCGATCCAGAGCAATGTCGTTTTATGCCTTCCTCTTTCCTAGCCGCCGCTTCGCCGAAAGCAAAAATTATTGTCGCCTTTCTTTCGTACGCGCACACGCTCTCTTCCCCTCCCCATAGAAAAAGGATCTTTTTTTTCTTCTGCGCCGGCTGTTGATCGGATCTTGGTAAATTGGATTTTGGATACGTTTATCGAGGGATGTTAATTATCGTCTGGGAAAGTTTTATTTTCTCTCTTCGAGGGGAAGATATTTGGATATTTAGGGACGATTCTGTTTTAAGATTCGATGATTCTTGATTTTTGATTTGATAAGTTTGATTTGAAACGATAAATTTTTCTTTCAGAGATTTCTTTATTTGTGATGAGAAATTTTTATCTTCATTTCTTCTTTTTAATGTATTTTTGTAAAGTTTCGAAGTATGATTTATTCGATATTCTGGAATTCTTCTGGAAGAAAGAATAAAGATTATTTTTATCTCGGTGTGATTTCTCTAAGTGAGGGAAAAGTGGAAATTTAGGAGTAACTTGGCAAAACTATTCCGCTTTAGTCGCATGATCTCATCAATGAATCAGTTGAGCTTCAAGATTTGGCTCGCTTTTTGAGCTGACATTTTCTGACGTATGTCTTCTGCGTGGAATAACGGCGGATGTTGAAGAGGAAATGGAAAATAATTTTAAAAAGTATTGAATTATATCTCGAGAGAGTTAAAAAATTATACATAAATGTGTAAACTCTCTACAATTTTCCAAATTCGATACCTTACCTCCGAAAAAAATATGTCGCTTTATTGGATGAAATAATGAACCCACGATATCATAATATATTGCCACTGATAACATAAATGAAGTTAACGAGAAGATAATAAAAATATCTATTACGTAATGTTTATCAATCCAAGAATTTCTCATTTCTTTCAAATGAAAAGTAAATCGTCTTCAATAGTAATATGTCCTTTTGAACTTTGCCATTCTATTTCGCATCGATTACGCATTTTATTTTTATTCATTCCGTACTTGGATCTTATTTTACATCCCATTATATATTTTTATAACCATGAAAGTAATTATAAAAATCATTAATATAAAAAAAAAAAAAGGACAGAGATAAGTTGTAAGATAAACTAATTTAAACCGTCCAGTCTGATAACGTATCAGATACGTGATGCAATGTCCATCTTCTGAAAAAGAGAAAAAAGAAAAAAGAAAAAGCATATATCGTATATCGATCATTAAAATGGTTAAAAATCTTTCTTACAAATACTACGTTGTACAATATGCTTATCAAATCTTCCAAATCTTTTCACTTCTCTCTCTCTCATTCTCACGCAAATAAGTAAACAGAGGAGGGGGACCATCGCTCTATCGATTCGATTGCACTTGAAAAAGCGTTTGAAAAAAAATCGATCCAAGGAAAAAAAATTGTCGCAAAGAATAAAGAATACTCCTCCGACCCGAGCAGAGCATGAACTTTCGAACTCTGTTCATTCCGATCGATCGATTCCGGGACAGAACGAATGATAACGATTTTCCTGCTGGAACCGTATTAAGAGTGACTTAAATTAATAACGACCGACTATTTTGGAGAAGCTTCCATGCTCCGTTAACCCGATTAAAGGTGAATACGGCGAAACGGAGGAGATGGCATAAAGAATTCAGTTGAATCTTCCATCGTGACTGGTGGAATTGGTTCGGTGATTCAATTGTCCCGGTGTAATTATGGAAACTTGGACGTTGCGACGAGCTGCTGCGATTTTCGATCGGTTTTTTTACAACAACCGATGGGACGGAATCGGTTTCCAGAGATGGTTTAGGAATTATATCGTGTCACGTCGGTTCATTCGCCCATTTATCATCCCTTCTCCTCGATTTATATCCTTTTTCTTCTTCTTTTTTTTTTTTTTGAGTAAAATAAACCTAGTCATATTTCCATCCTCATTTCCCGAATTTTAATTATATCAGAGTTTATCGTTTCTTTGTTAGATATTCTTGATTAAGGTATTTTTTTAAGGTATAATTTTTAGTCAATAAAGGTTTTGATTAATCTTTTTCTACATTTCAATCCGATCAATCGTTTGCATTCGTTTAGAGTTTGGATTGGATATTGGATCTTTTGCTCGAAGAATTATTATGTTTGTCGAGATTGAAATAGATTTTCTTGTGATTTAAAAGAAATTGTAATCAATGTTTGGTAATTATTTTTTTCTGAATCGATGATTTGAAATTCTTCCTCTTTTTTTCGTTTTCAGGACAATCGTCGTGAATGCAACACCGACCCTGTATTTTGGCTCCTACATGCAATAGAAAGGTAAGCGTATTTTTTTTTTTTATTGAAACGTTTATATAAATAAATTTTGAGATCATGTTCGAGAAAATTATATGGAAATAAGCATATGGAAGTTATTACATATAAAATCATGACGCATTCATTAAATGCAAACTAAATTCATCGATAATTACGAATAATTAAAATATTTATTATTTAATAAAACGTACTGACAGTCTTCTTTGTTTCACACACGACGTCATCCTGAAATTAATTTTTATTCAAAATATCCAACGATACTTACAACCATAAATTCTCAATAACCTATTTTCTCAACAACATCGTATTCACAGGCCAATCGCATGAATTCTTTGATAATCAAAAATTCCAAAAGAAAATAGAACAAACTTCATCGAATACCAATCAAAATTACTCCAAAAATTTCCATTTTCTCCATTAACTATCATCAATATATGTGATGTTGTAATACTATTAGAAACCCTTTACAAATCACAAGTTCAATCAGCATTCTCTCTCGCACCAAACCCATGAAACCATGGAAGTATTCAAGTACCACCCTGAACATCGATAAACGTTCCAATACGATTATCATTCTCATATTACAATATACTTTTTCCCCTCGATGCATCGTTCTTCGTCGTGTCTCGTCATCATCATCATCGTCGTCGTCGTCGTTGTCGTCGTCGTCGTCGTCGTCTTGGTCGCGTCGGTAAGGTTAGTTTGTCGGGCGTTCGACTCCGGTGCAAGCCGGTTGGACGTCCGTACGAAAGAGCTGGTTGGTCGCTTACACAAAGACCATCGCAGAAAAGCTATATCGGTGGTATTTTGGTTTTGGCTCGGCTCGACCCGCGCAGTTCTGGGAGTGGAGTTCTAAAAACAGCAGAGGTAAGTCCTGCCTGCTTGTGCTGCCTGCTTGCTTTGCCTTGCCTTGCCATTGCGTCTCTCGCGTTGCCGCATATTCGGCCCGTCTCCTCGTCCTG
>NW_006263588.1:258048-260479 GCF_000469605.1 Apis dorsata
TACTTTATAAAGAAAGAAAAAAAGGAGAAAAAAAAGAAAAGAAACACCGAACAACAACTGCAATTCGTTCGATCCGCATCTCGTGATTTCTCGCGGACATCCTCAGAACGAAAGATATCTCCTTCTCCTCTTCATATATATATATACACATATATATTTATATGTGTATATATATATATATATATATACTTTTAAATCCGTCGTGATCGTGCACCCATAGAAAGATTCTTCAAGTTGTTCGAAATATGCGTTACAGGCTTCTCGCGTTTAAACCCGTTCGCCTCCCCTTGATCCGTTCTGAGCCGCGGCAAAACTCTTTAGCGACTAGCCGATGCGATCGCTACACCGCTCTTCTTATAACTCGGGCATACTATGCCGGTTTCATTCCCAGAAGGCACCCGGTGGCGAACCTTCTTTTAGGCACCCTCGCGACCGCCTCACCCGGATTTATTTCTTCACGCCGAAATTATTTTTGGGATCTTTTCACGCGGTTTGTTAATACACCACGGCACACACCGACAACATCTCTTCTTCTATCCACTAACTCTGTCTCTTCCCGGCTTGACGGACCTCTACGTTTTCGTTCGGTTCTTTCTTCTTCCGTTCCTCCTTGATTCCCACGACCGCCACTAACCGCCGATCTTTCGGTGGTACACGCCGGTGGGACCAGTTGGACGGAGCGAAGGATCAAGGAAACGCGTTTCTCAGCCATGGAAGTGGAGTTGTATTTCCTATCCTGTCTTCCTCGTCGTCGAGGGGTACTCGTGTCGTCGGATCCAATTTGAACTGGTTGCACGATTCGAGGGATCGGCTCGCCGTTTGCCAAGTTTCGAGATCGATTTCTTCCCGATATTATTATTCTCGATCCGCGTGTTGACCGCGTGTGTACGTGCAACCATGTTTAGTTGTTGTTTGGTTTTCGATTGGAAAAAGGAAAACTGTAGTAGTGTAGATCAGTTCTGGAAGAATTTAGTGGATCACGTTGGGATATATGTATATATGATGTATATATGTATATGTATAACGATTTAAAGATTGGACGAAGAATTGAAAACGTGTGATTCGATGGTATCGAAAGTTCAACATGGCCAACCGAGAGAGATGTTTTCGGCGTAAGTTTCCACCATTTTCTAAGCCAAGGCGCCCTCGCGCGTGATGCGTTTGAACGGATTTAGGCTGGCTATCGCGGTGGAATTTTGCTCGTCTAGATTCGTCTAGATGACATCAGGTGTTGATAAGGGATTTTTTTTTAAACAAACGATCGATTTTTTTCAATTCGAACTAGTTTTGACGTCTCTTTGACGTTTTTCAAAGTTTTATCGAAATCTTTAGTAAACAAGTCGTAGGATTGTAAAAAAATTGTAGAGATTAATTGAATTGAATTGTAAACTCTTGGTGTCAAATATAGGATTGAACGAATATTCGTGAATATTATTTCTAAATAATATGACTTAATCGTCTGTAGTAGTTTTCATCTATGTTTTTTGTCTTGTTCTTTCACGTGTCCCATCATCACGTGATGCGATATCACGTCTCTTCAAGGATCTTAAGCTTGGTTGCTGATCTCGTTCTTTCATACCAAGAAAATATTAGTCATTTATGTACCTCAATTACTCTTATCTCATTTTTTCTTCAATCAGTATCTTATTCAGTTCAACAAAATTCTTAATCATAGCCAACTCCATCTAAATGCAATTTCCAATGCCTCTGTCGTTTTGGATAAATCTGAAAAAAATATAACAATATTGCAAGTTATTTTTATATATTTGCAGGAAATGTAATATCTCGTGGTTCATTTAAAAATATACATCCTCTATGATTCATCTTTTTTTTTTTTTTTTTTACGAAATATCGTTCCTTTTTTAGTTTTTGACGAATGAAGTTTACAAATTTCTTATGCAACGAATAAAATTCTTATGCACTTTTGAATTCTTCCATTCAAAATTTCCTAGTTTCTTGTTTGTTAACATTTATTAAACAAAATTTTAATAAATAACACTCGCATGATAAAAAGAATAATAAAACGAATAAGCATATTGATCGATCGATCGATCGATTACCGTATAGATAATATAAACATTATAGAATATCATCTTTACGTACGAGATAAAATACACGAAGTTGCCTGCCATATTGAAATTTATTGTGTCACGTGTTAGCCATATAGTCTCATAATTTTCTGCTGTAACCATGCCAGCACAATTTTGACAATTTGGTCGCGATCGTAATAGGTATTGCATTTTGAAATCGGCCAACATACATCTTGTTCATTAACCCTTGGCAAACGTTTCGTGGCGTCTGCCGGACGCCGGTCGGCATGTTTTTGCGCACATTTTCCGCAACAATTAAAATAAACATTCTTATACAACGTTATTTAGTTTGAAGAACTCTTTCTTATTTGTTTTTTTTTTTTTTTTTTTTTTTTTTTTTT
>NW_006263588.1:260775-263930 GCF_000469605.1 Apis dorsata
AATTTTTTTTCTCGTAAGAGTAGTTTTCCATTGGGAAATATTCGACGATTGCTTCGCCAATCATTTTATGTACAGAGTGTGCCGTTTGTAACGTTGTACTTTTTATAATTTTAAAAGGATTTTTGTTCCGGAAAAGACGATTGAGGGAGAATTTTTCAAATTGTATTTGGGAAATATTGAGGAATATTTAGAGACAGAGTTAAGATTTAATATTTATTCCATATTTAAGGGATTAATAAAAAAGTAAATCTTAATCTAAATTGTCGTTTCTTATGATTCAACATCAATAAGATTAAGATTAAGATTGCAGTCAAGTGGAACAGTAAGTAATTCTTAATTCTTATGTCATACACTTAAGACTTGCATTTGATGCACTTATATCTGAATAATTTTCTTTTTAAATCTTATACTCTTTAAAAAAAAAAAACTCGTACACGAATAGTGATCGATTGAAATAATAATGTAAACCGTGCAAATTTTAAAAAATTCCCTAGATCTAAATTCTCTAGATTAAGTATCATTACTTGAATTTCTCTCTATTGAAATTAAACAGAAAATTTCACGATAAAGGAAAGAGAAATCAAAATTTTTTTTCTTAATGATATTTTTTTACATGAAACACCCAGTAGATCGTAAATACATAAATGTAGATCGGTGAATAAGAGACGCGTAGATCGAACGTCACGTTCGTTCTTCTGCCCTTTACACGTTACCTTGATCGTCGTCCAAATCAAACGTAACAACAACGAACACTCTTCGTTCACGTTCGTATCATCATTCGAAAATTATCTTGATATCTAATCACGTTATTCCTAGGAACAATCGTTCCAATTAAATTTATTGGTCACAATTGATCATTCGTTGATCCTTTCGAATATTTCGTTTATATTCAACAGATTGATCGAAACGATCGTTTTCCAACAATCCAAATGAATGATACAATTTGAAGATTAAATTTTAAAATTTTATTTCAACAAAATTTTCTTCGAATAGTTCCTTAGAGAAATGATTACTTTACAAACGTTCTAGTTATTCTTCCTATACTGGTAAAATGTATTCCATATCGATTCAAAATTTTAAAAGAATTGAGAAAAAAAAAAAAAAAGAAAATGGAGAAGAAAAATCGATTCGATTTCGTTCGCGAAGATTAACGTTGCAAAGGCCAAGAGTAGTTTACACGTTAAATTAGTTCGCACTTTCACTAGCCTCTTTACACGCGTTTTATCTTCTTTCACCTCGCATAATCTGCAAGAGTTATTTCAGGGTAACTTTACCTCGTGCGCTCGCGCGCTCCCTCGAACACACGAGCAGAGAAGGGTGAATGAGGATCAATTTGCAGCTCGTCACTTGACCACCTTGAAACTGTGTTATAATGATCGACAGGTTTCACCCCTTTTTAAAGATGCACTTAGGCGCAAAGAAACTTTCTTCGAAGAAAGAAAATCATCTCTCTGGTTTTGATTCGATTCCGACATTTTCGAAAATATTTTAGTTTTTTTTTCTAAATTTTATTATTATGTCATCGGAAAAAGGCGAATAAGATAGAATATCGTTTCTTTAATTTTAAGTTCGACCAACTTTCTAGTGTATAATTCTTAAGAGAATTTATGAGTGAAGACGAGAACGATAGGAAATAGTTTAATATCTTATTTATTTCCTTTAAAAGTTTCAAATTAAAAATTGTACATTGTATATTATAATTTCAATGATAAATTTAAGATAATGTGAATAATAGAGAATGTTTGAAACTTGGAGAACGGCGGAACATTTGGATCGTGAAACGTTTAGATTTAGCGGAACGTTCGGACTATGAATCGTTTGAATATTGGAAACAATGGAATGATAGAACATTTGAACAGCGGAACATTCGTATACTAAAAACGTTTGTGATGCATTTGGATGCGAAAAATACACGTGTTATGAAACTTTTGAATAGTGGAACATTGGAATTGTAAAATGAATGGTGCAACATTTGAATGCTACAACGATTGGTCAATGAAATATTCGAATCGTATAAGTTCTCCAACAATAAAATCTTTGAATGATGAAACGTTCGAATAAAGAAACATTCGAATCTTAAAACATTTAAATTAACTTCAGACAATGGACGAGTCGAGGACGATTGTAGAAATCGAGAAAAACTTGTTTCTCTTCCTTGATAAGCGAACAAATCAACTAATCTCTAGCTAAATTACCTTCCTTAATTGTTTCGATCGAGCAAATCGCGGAGACAAAGCTTTCGCCTCGAATCGAAAGGGCTTCCTTCGTTTTCTCGCTGTACTGAGAGAGAGTGGAACCTGTTGCTCCCCCTCGTCGTCGATGAAAAGCGATATAACTCGCGATAGCATTGGCTGAACACACAAGGAACAATCAGCCGGCCTTACTTTGAGATTTCGTCCGATCTTCGTACGACTGGTCACCTGGTGACGTCATCTCCGGAGTTTGGTCTCATTCTCTCCCTTTTGGTCGCGTGCCAAGTGCGCAGATCACACGTGCCTCGGTTAAATGGCAGCTCTTGTGCGTCCGCTACGTATTTCGTCTCGTTTAAAAAGCGGATAGCTATGAAAATTTGTTCTAGAAATTTTTTTTTATTTTTATTTTTCTTATTCTTTTCGTTGGTGTTGTCTTTTTTTTTTTTTAGAAAGAAAGTAATCGTTATTCTTTTTATTTATTTTATTTATTTCATCGATGTGATTTTTTATTACAATTTCAGACGTATGATTGATTATTGCTATTATTATCTCTCTTGAATGTGTAACAAATTGTTATTTATTCTTTACAGTTTTAAGATATACGTTTTTATTCTCATAAGAATATAGAATTATTGGAATTATTTAGTTCTAATGTATAAGTAATAGTAATTATTTTCTTCTTATGATAAATACAATTATTACTATTATTTTTTTCTTATATTTTTTAGGAGATATTTGTTGTATTTATTTTAGAAATATTTTTTTAGTTAGATAAGATAAATTATATTTTTATTACATTCATACATGTTTAAATAAATATTTCAATCTGTTTTAAAAATCTTAGAGAAAAATTAATTTACATATTGTGAAATATGTACGAGATATAAGGAAATCTTTTATAAGAAATATTTTAAAAAAAAGTTCAATGAATTATTCATACTTTTTTTTTTTTTTTTTTTTATA